>NC_057760.1:1457440-1468118 GCF_004010195.1 Chiloscyllium plagiosum | reverse complement strand
CTCCAGCACCAGCTGCTGTAAGAATCCATCTCTGAGGCACTCCACAAAGTCTCTTTCTTGTGGCCCAATACCATCCTGATTCTCCCAGTCCACCTGCATGTTAAAATCAGGATGTGCAGGTTAGGGTGGATTGGCCATGCTAAATTGACCCATAGTGCCCAGGGATGTGCAGGTTAGGGTGGATCGGCTATGCTAAATTGTTGCCTAGTGCCCAGGGATGTGCAGGTTGGGGTGGATCAGCCATGCTAAATTGTCCCATAATGCCCAGGGATGTGCAGGTTAGGGTGGATCGGCCATGCTAAATTGTCCCATAGTGCCCAGGGATGTGCAGGTTAGGGTGGATCGGCCATGGGAAATGTAGGGTTATAGGTTAACGGGATGGGTCTAGGAGGGATACTCTTTGGAAGGTCAGTGTGGACTTGTTGGGCCAAATGACCTGCTTCCACATAGGTAGGTGTTCAATGGCACTGTGCAATGAAACAGAATTAACTATTAAGTTTGCTTCATCAGCAAAGGCTAAACAGGAAGGGACTCTACTCACGGGCGGCGAGAACAATTTTCATTGAAACATAAGGGCTTATGCCCGGAACGTCGATTCTCTTGCTCCTTTGATGCTGCCTGACCTGCTGCGCTTTTCCAGCAACACATTTTTAAGCTCCTTAAGGGGTTTGACAGGGTCAATGCTGAGGGGACGTTTCCCCTCACGGGAGAGTCGAGGGCCAGAGGGGACAGTCTCAGAATAAAGAGATGAGGAGGAATGTCTTCTCTCAGAGAGTTGAGACCCTTTGGAACTCCGTGCAGAGAGCTTTGGAGGCGGACTCCTTGTGTATATTCTAGGCTGAGCTTCTCAATCGTTCGCAGGAGACAACGGTCACTGGGAAATGGGAGGAAAGTGGGCGTCATGAATTCCTCATCATTCCTGACGAAGGAGTCTGGCCAGAAACGTCGATTCTCCTCGGATGCTGCCTGACCTGCTGTGCTTTTCCAGCAACACACTCTCGATAAGGAACGTCAGCACAGCCATGATGCTGTTGAACGACAGGGTGGGGCCGAATGGCCTACTCCTGTTCCCCTTTGCTTCTGCGGCAATGGGAATGAGTAGTTATTCGCGACAGGGGTAAGATTTACCAGGGATCGTTGGACAGCACCTTCCAAACCCATGACGTATAACCTCTGGAGGGACAAGGACAGGCTGGACACATGGGAATAGTGCCCCACGCAACAAGCCGACTTCTTGGAAAGGCGTTGGCCGTTCCTTCAGCTGTCGCTGGGTCAATAACCCTGACGTCGCAAAGAACACCCGTGGTTCCAAACAGACTACAGACGGGAGGTGGAAGACCTGGAAAAATGGCGCACTGAGAACAACCTAGCTCTCAATGCCAGCAAAACCAAGGAACTCATTGACTTTCGGTGGGATGTTACTCCTGCCCCCCCTACACATTTACAGCACAGAGATGGAATGAGTGGAGAGTGTCAAGCTCCTGGGAGTGGTCATCCACAACGAGCTTTCTTGGACTCTTCATGTGAACGCACTGGTTACAAAGGCCCAACGACATCTCTTCTTCCCTCAGGCAGCTGACGAAATTTGGCATGATGGCGAATACCCTTGCCAACTTTTATAGGTGCGCCAATGAGATGTATGGCAACTACAGTGAAAACGCGGTTATTATCCGAAAGAGATGGGCGGGCACTATTTCATTCGGAAAATCGATTAAACGCCTTTCCTCTGGGGCTCGGAGTTTTTAAAAGTCTGCTCCCCGTTGAGGAGACTGTAGCAGCCCACAGCGCGCAAACCCCGCCCCCTCAACCCGTCCAATCCCACCCCCCCGCCCCCAACATCCACCCTGGCCCCCCTCCGGGGCATCCGGACTGCACACCAACAACAAAACCACTGCTACTTCAGCTGCCTTTGTGGGGTAAGTCTCCAAATAGCGCACACACACAGCCACATGCACACACAGACACTGACACAGCCACACACACAGAGGCTGGGAGGAGGGAGGGGTTAGGGTACACCCCTCTGTACAACTCCAGGCAAAGTGTGGGGAGAGAGAGAGAGAGAGAGAGAGAGAGAGAGAGCGCGGGGGAGGGAAGAGGTCAGTCATTTGGAGAAGGTGCCTGTTCAATCACTATAACAAAAGACGCGATCTTTGGCGTAATGTTTCTATCGGGACCTCGAGATCTCCTTAGGATAATCCGATTTTCGGATAAATTGGTATTCGGATGACCGAGGTTCCCCTGTGTACCATTCAAGATCGGAGACGGTCACAGAGAGCGGTGAACTCGGCCTGGACAATCACAAAGGCCAACCTCCCATCTATAGATTCCATCCATTAGGCTCGCTGTCAAGGAAAGGCAATGTTTCTCTACGACCTCTGCCATCGGGGAGAAGGTACAGAAGCTTGAGCACACGCACCAACCAGTTTTGAAACAGTTTCTACCCTCCTGTTGTTAGAATACTGAATGGACTCACAAACTCTTAACATTCGCCTGTCCCTGTGTTTTTGCTTTTGCCGCTGTTTACCTATTATTTACTAATCTACGCTGCTTAACTCTGTGATCTGTCTGTATTGCTCGCAAAACAAAGCTTTTCACTGTGCCTCGGTACAATAAATTCAATTCAATTCACCACCTGTTCGAGGGGCAACTAAGGAACGGGCAACGAATGCCACCACAGCCAGCGATACCCACATGCTATGAGTGTAGCATTAGGTATTGGCGAACAGCACGGATATGTTGGGCTGAAGGGCCCCTTTTCCTGCCGTAAAACCTAGTTCCTTAGGATTGAGAGTTGGCGGCACAACCCCAACAGGGTCTTCCCACTGTTTTGAGGATGGTGGTGGGGGGGGGGGGGGGGGGGATAAATGCAAAAACATATTGGCACCATTTTCCCCATTGGCAATCCATTCCCCCAGCTCCTCCATCACCCCATCCCCCTCCCTCAGTGCTGCACGTCAATCAGGTGAAGTGGGTGGGGAATGGAAAAGCACCCACCCTCATTACGATGCGCAGTGCCCATTGGCTGGTGTTGCCAGGGCCACGGAGGGGGGACCGATAGGTCGGTCTGCCCGCCAATCAGAGAGCGGCGCAGCTGTTTGGCCGTCAATCAATGATGCGGACATTCGATTGGCCGAGATGGGCGATTATCTGGCGAACAGGGCGGGCAGGCGAAACCCCATTGGTAGGATGTCCCGTCAATCGGGGGGAAGGTGGGCGGGAGGCGTTGAGGCGATCCCCGTTCCCCATAGGCCGAACCCTCCGTCCATCAAGCGAGGAGGCGGCACCGATGCGGACACCCCAGAGACCGGTTGGTCTGGCCGACTGTCGGTCAGTGGAACGAGGGAGACGATTGGACAGGCTACCTGCCAATCTAGAGCCGATGGGCGGGCTTACGGGCGGTCGCGCCTAGCCACAGCGGCGGCCATCTTTGGTGCTTAGTCGGAAAGCGCCGACAGGTTCGGGATCGACGCATCTCAGCATCCACCTGCTAGCCTCTTCCCAATCTATCTAGTTTTAGCAAACAAAAAGCGGGCCGGATCTAAAAAGGAAGGAGCTAAAAGGAAACGCGGAAAGCCGATTAAAAAACCCGCCTTTCGGCATGTCGGAGAATCGCGAGCCGGAGACGCAGGCGGAGGAAACCGGCGAAGAGAAGCAGGTGGGTCGCGAATAAACTGGTTAAATATCAGGTTTCTTTTTCGAAGGACGAAAGGGGCAGTCGCGCAATTTTAACTCACGGCCGCCTCTTTGGCCTCTGGAGATCCCGCCTCATTCCCCGCCCACATCCTCAGGCTCGCCGCCGATTGACCGGGCCATGGACCGGTGGCGCTCGGCGATTGGTCGAAGCGCTGCATCAGGGTGTCTGATTGGACCAAGCCCGCGTCAATCCGGGTGAAGGGTGGTGTCCGGGATCACTACTGGAGCGGGGCACTGTCAATCAACGGATGCGTGGGCCGTTCGCCGTTCCCTGATTGGCCTAGGATGCCGTCAGTCGGGAGGGATGCGATGCGGAGCAAGGTGTTTGGCCCAGGCGGCTGTCAATAACTGGAGGGAAAGAGGCGGGGCCGAGTGTTTGGTCTAGAGTGATGTTGTTCGGCGGAGCTTGCTGATTGGCGCAGACCGCCGTCAATTGGGCGCGGGCTGTGAGGCATCTGGTTGTGCGGTTGGTCCAAATGGCTGTCAGTCTGCGGAAGCGGTTAACACCTTCACCTGATTGGTCTTCTGCGTTGTCAGTCAGTCGATGAGGGCGGGCTAGGATTCGGGCGGGCGCCTGACGTCTGGGATAACGCACACCTCGATTCTTTGGTTGTGGGCCACGCGGTCGGGCGTGTAACAAATCTTTTTTTATTTTTTAAGAAAATCTCAAATATAACCCCCTCCCCTTCACCCCTAACTCTCTCTTGTGTATTTAGGAATGGAGGAAGTGTTCTCCCATTTTCTGCTCCTGCGAGGTGGTTAGTGGGGAAATTTGCATTCAATCATAGGCAAAATGTCATGTCCATTGATGCAGAAGTAGGCCATTCAGCCCATCGAGTTCAGTGAGATTGTGGTCCATCCTATCATCTTGCATTCCTGCCATTTCCCCAGAGCCCTTCATTCCCCAAGTCATTGGAAGATCTGCTTCTCTCACCCTGTTACGTGCTCAGGACCCAGCCCTCTGCGGTAAAGGACTCCATGGATTTGCTACCCCTCCCCCCCTCATCTCTGGTTTTAAAATGAACGACCACCTTATTCTGAGACGGTGACCTCTGGTCCGAGACTCTCCCAGGAGGAGAAGCGACCCCTCTTCCTCTCCGACAGAAGCAAGAACAGAAATTGCCGGAGAAGCTCAGCAGAAATCAGAGTTAATGTTTCTGGGCTGGTGACTCTCCCTCAGAACTCTACCCTGTTGGGTCCACCCAAGAACGTGGTGTGAGATCGTAGAATCCTTACCGTGTGAAGAGTTCAATCGGGTAGGTCAGCATCCCTCTGAAACAGCCTCCCATCCAGGCCACTCCCCCCAAAATAAATTCCTCTTAACTCTGCATTTTTCAGGGTAATTCACCTAACCTGCATGTCCCTGGACACTGGGGTGATATAGGCAAAAGTGAGGACTGCAGATGCTGGAAACCAGAGTTCAGATCAGAGTGGTGCAGGAAAAGCACAGCAGGTCAGGCAGCATCCGAGGAGCAGGAAAATCGATGTTTCAGGCAAAAGCCCTTCATCAGAAATAGAGGCAGGGAGCCTCCAGGCTTGAGAAATAAATGGGGGGGCGGGGTGTGGGGCTGGGGAGAAGGTAGCAAAGAGTACATTAGGTGAATAGGGGCGGGACTGGAGGTGATAGATCAGAGAGGAGGGTGGGGGAAGGGAGCAAAGAGTACAATAGGTGAGTGGGGGTGATAGGTCAGAGAGGAGGGTGGAGCGGATATGTGAGAAGGAAGATTGCCAGGTAGGACAGGTCATGGGGACCGTGCTGAGCTGGAAGGTTGGAGCTGGAGTAAGGTGGGAGAAGCGGAAATGAGGAAACTGTTGAAGTCCACATTGATGGCCTGGGATTGAAGTGTTCCGAGGCAGATGAGGCGTTCTTCCTTCAGGCGTCGGGTGGTGAGGGAGCGGCAGTGGAGGAAGCCCAGGACCTGCATGTCCTTGGCAGAGCAGGAGGAGGAGTTGAAATGTTGGGCCATGGGGCGGTGGACCCTGGAGGCTCCCTGATGAAGGGCTTTTGCCTGAAACGTCGATGTTTCTGCTCCTCGGATGCTGCCTGACCTGCTGTGCTTTTCCAGCATCACTCTGATCTAAACACTGGGGTGAGTGAACATGGCCAATCCGTGACACAGATCTTCAGAGAATTCCTACAATGTGGACACAGGAAATTTGGCCCATTGAGTCACACCAACCCTCTGAAGAACATCCCCCACACCCCCAATCCCTGGAAACACTGCATTTTCCATGCTCATCCACTGAGTCTGCACATCCCTGGGCACTACGGGACAATTTTACATGGCCAATCCACCATAACCTGCACATCCCTGGGCACTATGGGACAATTTAGCATGGCCAATCCACCCTAACCTGCACATCCCTGCGCACTATGGGACAATGTAGCATGGCCAATCCACCCTAACCTGCACATCCCTGGGCACTATGGGACAATGTAGCATGGCCAATCCACCCAAACCTGCCCATCCCTGGGCACTACGGCACAATTTAGCATGGCCAATCCACCCTAACCTGCACATCCCTGGGCACTACGGGACAATTTAGCATGGCCAATTCACCCTTACCTGCAACTTCCCGGGTCACTGTGGGAGAATTTAGCATGGCCAATCCACCTTAACCTGCACATCCCTGGTCTAACCTGCTCATCCCTGGGCACTACGGGACAATTTATCATGGCCAATCCACTCTAACCTGCTCATCCCTGGGCACTACGGGACAATTTATCATGGCCAATCCACTCTAACCTGCTCATCCCTGGGCACTACGGGACAATTTATCATGGCCAATCCACTCTAACCTGCTCATCCCTGGGCACTACGGGACAATTTATCATGGCCAATCCACTCTAACCTGCTCATCCCTGGGCACTACGGGACAATTTATCATGGCCAATCCACTCTAACCTGCTCATCCCTGGGCACTACGGGACAATTTATCATGGCCAATCCACTCTAACCTGCTCATCCCTGGGCACTACGGGACAATTTAGCATGGCCAATCCACCCTAACCTGCACATCCCTGGGCACTACGGGACAATTTAGCATGGCCAATCCACCCTAACCTGCACATCCCTGGGCACTACGGGACAATTTAGCATGGCCAATCCACCCTAACCTGCACATCCCTGGGCACTACGTGACAATTTAGCATGGCCAATCCACCCTAACCTGCACATCCCTGGGCACTACGTGACAATTTAGCATGGCCAATCCACCCTAACCTGCACATCCCTGGGCACTACGGGACAGTTTAGCATGGCCAATCCACCCTAACCTGCACATCCCTGGGCACTACGGGACAATTTAGCATGGCCAATCCACCCTAACCTGCACATCCCTGGGCACTACGGGACAATTTAACATGGCCAATCCACCCTAACCTGCACATCTATGGACCGAGGGAGGAAACCGGAGTATCCAGGTTAAATCCACACAGACATGGGGAGAATGTCCAAACCCCATGTGTCGGTCTGAGGGTAGAATCGAACCGGGGTCCCTGGTACTGTGAGGGAGGTGTAGGTATGGTAGGTATAATGTAAGCATTGAAATAAGTGGAGAGGATTGCAATACACTTGAAAAAATTACAACTGAGAGAGAGGATGGATTAGATTTGGCAGGTTTAAAATTTGATAAATCCCTGGGCCGAATTGAGATGTCTTCCAACGCTACTGTAAGAGGCAAGGACAGCAATTGCAGGAAAGCTGATGTCACTTTTCAAATCTCCCTGGACGTAGGAGGTGACTTGCGGGTAACGGATGTGGCACCACTGTTCAAGGGTGAGGAAGGTAAACGAGGGCAATAAACGCAACTGAAACTCGTTGGGAGGAATGCTATTGGAAACCAATCCGAGGACAGAATTAATCACCACTTGGAGAGGCAAGAGTCAATCGAAGATACTCAGCATAGCTGTGTCGGGGATAGCGTGGTTGGCAAGTTTGATGTAATTTTTTTTCCCCGAGGAGGTGAATGAACGTAGTTTGAACTAATGGATATTGGGAAGGGGAGCGGTGGAGAGGGGAAGGGGAGCGGTGGGGGCAGGAATGAATCCACAGTGGCAGTCTGCCGTGATCTTATCAAGCTGCAGAACAGAATGGAGGGGCTGAATGGCTCTCCAGACATTGGTGGGGCAGGCAGAATGGGGGAGCCACCAGGTGAGCCTTGTAGTGGTCATACAGCGCGCAAAGAGTCCCTTCAGCCCAGTGCCCAGGGATGTGCAGGTTAGGGTGGATTGGCCATGGGAAATTGTCCTGTAGTGTCCAGGCTCGATGGATGAGCATGGGAAATGCAGGGATTGGGGGTGTGGGGGTTATGTGTGGGATGCTCTTCAGAGGGTTGGCGTGACCTCAATGGGCCAAATTGCCTGTGTCCACATTGTAGGGATTCTCTGAAGACAGGTCATGGATTGGCCATGTTCACTCACCCCAGTGTCGTGTCTCCGCCAGTCATCGAGCACCAACCTACTTCAGCCCCATTTCCCAGCACGTGGCCCGTAGCACTGCATGCCAAGTACTCCGATAAATACTTCTTCGACGATGTGATCTTTCCTGCCTCTGCCACTCTATCAAGCGACAAATAAACAATCTTCCAAAAATCCACCGCCCTTGATGTCAAATCGATGTCCTCTGGTAATTGATCCTTCTACTTGGGGGAAGAGTTTCTGCTTATCTGTATGACCCCTGGAACCGTGTACACCTCGATCAGGCACCCCTAACCTCCCTGCATTCTCTGCTCCCCGGAAAACAATGCCACCCTCTCTATAGCTGAATAGCCCCTGCCCAGGCAATGCCGTGGTGAATATCCTCTGCACTCTCTCCCTATGGTATGGGTGACCAGAACTGCACTTCAGCTGTGGTCTATTTATTGTTAACAGCTCTGTTCGAAGCTCCTCGTATTCAGTGCCTTGACTAATACAGGCAAGTATCCCTCACACCTTTGAGAGTTTGTGGACGTGCACACCGAGGTCCCTCTGTGTCGTGCAGGGAACACTGTCTGAGTGTCGAAACAGTCAACTCTTTGGCCCAGCGTGTCTCGGATTCCGAGAGAAAGGTCTCGCGGTGTAAATCCGAAAGGAGGGAATTTGACCTTTTGCTCGGCAGACCCTGGAGAATGGCAGCAGTCGATGGCGTCCCAAGCTGAGGCTGTTTTGTAGTTGGGGAGTAAGAGGGTCTTGTCCTCCTCTGAAGGGTGCCGGGGGGCTCCTTGGTAAAGCTGTGGTGCCGTTTAGAGACGGGTACTGGGGCCGATAGCCCCATTTGGCTGGAGATTCCAGCCCGGCGTCCCTACCTGCTGCCCTGATCGTGGCCTCCGCCTTGCTGGAATGCTGTGTGGGTACCACTGAGGTGTCGCGTCAGTGCGATAGGAGAGGAGGCCACTGGGGGTGGGACAGTTTTCTGCTGCTACACCTGAACCCATTATCTCTCGCTCCTTACCACCGATACACTCTTTTTTTTTTTAAAAAAAAAAACTACAACCGACGATGTCTTCCCGCGGCCCCGGACGGTAGCTTCAGGAAATGAGTCTACCGGGACAGAACGGGACATGCAGAACCTCGGCAGCTGTGTGAGAAACTGGCAAGGCAGGTCCGCACAGCCACCGGTGCCCTGGGACCCAGACGTGAGTGCTTACACAGATGAGCGAAATGGAACCGAAAGGATTCTGAGAGGGTTTAACGCACGCGTTAATCCGAGCAGAAGGGACAGTCGACGGTGAGAAGGAAGGACTGTGGAGGGTCTGAGGGTGGGTGGTGTCACGTGTGGAGGCAGGCAGCAAGTCTGGGAAAGGAGTTACAGGTGAGGGATTGGTATGCCACGGATTGTTCCCTGCATTGCAGAGGGATCAGTGTGTTCCTCCTTATCTGTTTCCTACGCAAGAAGCGAATGCATCAAGGCTGTATTTGACAATCTGGGAAACCTGGGAGAGGTTTATAAAATCATGAGAGGCAGAGGTAAGGTGAATGACATGAAGGAAAGAGTCTTTTCCTTCGAGTAGGGGAGTTCAAAACTAGGGGACATGTTTTCTTAACTGTTCAGAAAAGGACGTTTTTACACAGTGTGGTTCGTGTGTGGTAGGAACTTGCAGAGAAAGTGGTGGATGTGGGTCTGGTCACAACGTGTCAAAGACATTTGGATGAGTTCATGAACAGGAAAGGTTTGGAGCGATAGGGGCGAAATGCAGGAAAATGGGACGAGTTTAGTTTGGGGACATGACAGGTGGGGACGAGTTGAACTCAAGGACCTGTCCATGCCGTATGACTGTGTGAATAGTGGGGCTGAAGGGCCTGTTTCCGTGCTGTGTGAATAGTGGGGCTGAAGGGCCTATTTCCGTGCTGTTTGAATAGTGAGGCTGAAGGGCCTGTTTCCGTGCTGTGTGAATGGTGGGGCTGAAGGCTCTGTCTCCGTGCTTTGTGACTGTGTTAATAGTGGGGCTGAAAGGCCTGTTTCCGTGCAGGGTGACTGTGTGAATAGTGGGGCTGAAAGGCCTGTTTCCGTGCTGTGTGAATAGTGGGGCTGAAGGGCCTGTTTCCGTGCTGTGTGACTGTTAATAGTGGGGCTGAAGGGTCTGTTTCCGTGCTGTGTGAATGGTGGTTCTGAAGGGCCTGTTTCCGTGCTGTGTGAATGTGTGAATAGTGGGGCTGAAGGGTCTGTTTCGGTGCTGTGTGAATAGTGGGGCTGAAGGGCCTGTTTACGTGCTGTGTGAATAGTGGGGCTGAAGGGCCTGTTTCCGTGCTGTGTGAAATGTGGTGCTGAAGGGTCTGTTTCCGTGCTGTGTGACTGTGTGAATAGTGGGGCTGAAGGGTCTGTTTCCGTGCTGTGTGAATAGTGGGGCTGAAGGGTCTGTTTCCGTGCTGTGTGATGGTGTGAACAGTGGGGCTGAAGGGTCTGTTTCCGTGCTGTGTGAACAGTGGGGCTGAAGGGCCTGTTCCGTGCTGTGTGAATAGTGGGGCTGAAGGGCCTGTTTCCGTGCTGTGTGACTGTGTGAATAG
>NC_057760.1:1455921-1456939 GCF_004010195.1 Chiloscyllium plagiosum | reverse complement strand
TGCTGTGTGAATAGTGGGTCTGAAGGGTCTGTTTCCGTGCTGTGTGAATAGTGGGTCTGAAGGGTCTGTTTCCGTGCTGTGTGAATAGTGGGTCTGAAGGGTCTGTTTCCGTGCTGTGTGAATAGTGGGTCTGAAGGGTCTGTTTCCGTGCTGTGTGAATAGTGGGTCTGAAGGGTCTGCTTTCTTGCTGTGTGAATAGTGGGGCTGAAGGGTCTGTTTCCGTGCTGTGTGAATAGTGGGGCTGAAGGTCCTGTTTCCGTGCTGTGTGAATAGTGGAGCTGAAGGGCCTGTTTCCGTGCTGTGTGAATAGTCGGGCTGAAGGGCCTGCTTACTTGCTGTGTGAATAGTGAGGCTGAAGGGCCTGTTTCCGTGCTGTGTGAAAAGTGGGGCCGGAGAGTCTGTTTCCGTGCTGTGTGAATAGTGGGGCTGAAGGGCATCTTTCCGTGCCGTGTGAATAGTGGGGCTGAAGGGCCTGTTTCCGTGCTGTGTGAACAGTGGGGCTGAAGGGCCTATTTCCGTGCTGTGTGACTGTGTGAATAGTCGGGCTGAAGGGTCTGTTTCCGTGCTGTTTGAATGGTGGGTCTGAAGGGCCTGTTTCCGTGCTGTGTGAATGGTGGGTCTGAAGGGCCTGTTTCCGTGCTGTGTCAATAGTGGGCCTGAAGGGTCTGTTTCCGTGCTGTGTGACTGTGTGAATAGTGGGGCTGAAGGGCCTGTTTCCATGCTGTGTGAACAGTGGGGCTGAAGGGCCTGTTTCCGTGCTGTGTGAATAGTGGGGCTGAAGGGCCTGTTTCTGTGCTGTGTGAATGGTGGGTCTGAAGAGCCTGTTTCCGTGCTGTGTGAATAGTGGGGCTGAAGGGCCTGTTTCGGTGCTGTGTGAATAGTCGGGCTGAAGGGCCTGTTTCCGTGCTGTGTGACTGTGAGAATTGTGGGGCTGAAGGGCCTGTTTCCGTGCTGTGAGAATAGTGGGTCTGAAGGGCCTGTTTCTGTGCTGTGTGAATAGTGGGTCTGAAGGGCCTGT
>NC_057760.1:1446798-1455421 GCF_004010195.1 Chiloscyllium plagiosum | reverse complement strand
TCAGCCCCACTCGCAACCTCTCAGCTTCTGAATCCATTTTCTCGGATTTCGTACCAGAGCGCTTCGAAAACACTAGTTGATCGATTTAGCATGGATTTACACAAGAGAAATCGTGCTCAACAAATTACTGGAATTCTTCAAGTATGTAACTTGCAGGGTTGATCTGTGGAGACAGAGAATGTCATTTACTTGAACTTTCAGAAAGCTTTCCATGTCAGAGATTAATGTATAAAATTAAACCGTCTGGGATTGGGGATCGCGTATTTAGGTGAAAAGAAAATTAGTTTACAGACCGGAAACACAGAGTAGGAATAAGTTAGTCTTTTCCTGAGTGGGATCAGACCTAGGACCACAGCTATTCACCATATCCGTTATCAATTTTAGATGAGGGAACTCGAAAGGCTGTCTCAAACTTTGCTGATGTGACGAAACTCGCGGTGGAAGAGTGATGCAGAGATGTTGCATTCAAGATCAGAGTGGTGCTAGAAAAGCACAGCAGGTCAAGCAGCATCCGAGGAGCAGGAAAATCGACGTTTCGGGCAAAAGCCCTTCAGGAATGCTCTGCAGAGATGTTGCAGTTTGATTTGGACAGCTGAGTGAGTGGCCCGATGCATAGCAGATGCAGTATAATGTGGATAAATGTGAGGTTATTCACTCTGGGAGCAAAAATAGGAAGGCAGACTGTTATATGGCTCTAAAATAAGAGAGGGGCGGGGGGTGTTCAACATGACCTGGGTGTCCTCGTGAACCAGGCACTGTAAGTTGACGTGGGTGCAGGAGGTGGTAAGGAAGGCCAATGATTTGTTGGCTTTAAAAGCGAGAGGGTTCAAGTCCAAGAACAAGGCTGTCTTGCTGCAGTTATACAGAGCATGGGTGAAGCCACACTTGCAGTACAGCCTGATTTAGATTAGATTCCCTACAGTGTGGAAACAGGCCCTTCGGCCGAACTAGTCCACACCGACCCTCCGAAGAGTAACCCACCCAGACCCATTCCCCTACATTCACCCCTTCACCTAACACTACGGGCAATTTTGCACGGCCAATTCACCTGACCTGCACATCTTTGGACTGTGGGAGGAAACCGGAGCACCCGGAGGAAACCCACGCAGACACTGGGGAGAATGTGCAAACTCCACACAGTTGCCGGAGGTGGGAATTGAACCTGGGTCTCTGGCGCTGTGAGGCAGCGGTACTTGCCACCGTGCGACCGTGCCGCCCACTGTGTTCTGACATGATGTTAAAAAGCACACAGCACCAGGTTATAACCTAACAGGTTTACTTGGAAGGACTAACTTTCAGGGTGTTGCTCAGGCAACACCACGACAAATGGTGTTGTGTGATTTTCTTTTTAACTTTGTCCACCCCAGTCCAACACCGGCAGCTCCACATCACTGATGTAAGGTGATCGTTTCATTCCCGTGCGATCTCGCATTAAAAGAAAATCGGGTAATAGCAGCATCATTTAAATCAATGGGGCTGGAATCGTGGCAAACCAATATGGGTTAAGGAGAGTTCATGTTCTACAAATAATGGTCTAAATTCGTCAATTGCGTGCTAGCCAATTCACGGTGTGGAAGCGTGAGTTCTAGCAGAACTGACTGTATTGTGTGTATTCTTAGTCTCCTTATCTAATGGAAGAAGGTTCTCGCTGTGGAGTTAACCCAGTGAAGAACAGCAGGACTGACCTATGGGGAGAGATTGAATAATTAGGATTGTATTCGCTGGCGTTCGGAAGAATGGGGGAAAATAGAATCTTATAGATTTCCAATGGAATGAGATAGATTAGATGCACTCAGGATGTACTTGGTGGTAAACCTTTTTTAGGATTGAAATGGGGAGAGATTTCTTCACCCAGAGAGTGGTGAGCCTGTGGAATTCACTACCACAAGAAGTGGTTGAGGCCAAAATATTGTGCTTTCAGGAAGGAGTTGGGTATAGAGATATGGGGGGAAAGGATATTGAGCACGATGGTCCAGCCCTGATCATATTGAACGGTGGAACAGCTCAAGGGGTCGAATGGCCTACTCCAGCTCCTATCTTCAGTCCGAATGCACCAGGCCTGGGCTTGCAAGTGAGAAGTAATATTCACACCACTCTCATGCCAGGCAATGACCATTTCCTATTGGAGAGTTTCACCATTATCCCTTAGCATTTAATGGCATTACTATCGCTGAACCCCTGACTACTAACATCCTGGGGGTTACCATTGACCAGCTATCCAAGTACAGTGGCAGGTCAGAGGCTGGGAATCCCGCAGCAAGTAACTCCCCTCCTGACTCCTCCAAAGCCTGTCCCACCATCGACAAGACGCAGGTCAGGAGGGTGAGGGAATACTCCCCACTAGTCCTGGATGGGGATCGTTCCAACGACACTCGAAGTTCGACACCGTCCAGGGACAAAGCAACTCCCCCGTTCGATTGGCACAACATCCACACACACCCCCCTCCCTCCACCCCCCCCGCTGAGTTGCAGCAGTGTGTACCATCTACAAGACCCACTGCAGTGAGGCTTCCTAGACAGCACCTTCTAAACCTGTGGCCTCTACCCCCCTGGGGGGAGGGGGTAGGGCAGGGGCAGCAGATTCTTGGGGAACACCAGCCCCTGCAAGTTCCCCTCCTAACCCCTCCCCCCTCACACACCGTCCCAACTTGGAAATATATCGGCTGTTCCCTTAGGGCAAGAATCATGAGACTCCCTCCCTAACCAGGCCCTGTGTCCCTACACCACACGGGGAGGAAGTTAAAAATCGCACAACGCCAGGTTATCTGTGGAAGCACTAGCTTTCAGAGCACCGCTCCTTCATAAGGTGGACAACTACCTGGTGAAGGAGCAGCGCTCTGAAAGTGAGTGCTTCCAAATTAACGTGTTGGACTATAATCTGGTGTTGTGTGATTTTTAACTTTGTCCACCCCGGCACCTCCACATCAGGACTACCACACAGGGAAGTGGGTCTGCAGCGGTTCAAGGATGCAGCTCACCCCCACCTTCTCAAGGCCGGGTGGGGGGCAACTAGGGGACAGAAAAACACAGGACCAGCCATCGTTATCCATCTACCTCTTCCCCCATAATTTTTTTATAATAAGACAAATGTAAGCAGCACCCAGACGGTCCCTGCAGTGAAAGAAATCAAAGGGAGTTAATCAAAATTTAAATCCAGAGTATCATTTTGTGCAGTGATAATATATGGGACTAGTTTGGTTTCAGATATCCATGGATGGGTTGGACCGAAAGGTCTGTTTCCATGCTCCCTGACTCTTTAATTCAACCCCTCTGGTTCTCACCTGTCAGGAAGTCCTTGTTTGTGTAATCTCAGTTTGTTTAGTTTCCCTGTTTACCTGCTTCTCCTGCAGCTCATCCCTCCCTGCAATCTACTATTTATGGTTCCTGACCTTTGATTACGTGCTGGCACTGGCATTTTGCACCCAGGGATAGATATTGGGCGAGGAAGCGACATTAGTGATTGCAGAGCGATGTGCGCAAGGGAGGGAGGCAGTGGTGGTTTGCACGGGTTAAGGATGGCTCCTCTTGCATGGGGTCGCGTGCGTTCCCTGCAGTCTTGCCCTGCTTGTTTTGCTCCTGGGATCTAAATGGCTGCCTGAGCTCATGGTTCTAAAACGCTGGGCGTTGTTGACAGAGCTGCCGCAAGGGAGGGTAACCAGAGGGCAAACAGCTGCTGCCAGTCCCACTGCTGAAATTTGGCTCTGCCCCACCCCCGAGTGTCCAGGCATCTATCTCCTTCCCCGGGCCAGGGGCTGGTTGCATACAGGTCCCAGGGGGACCCCTCACCTAACTTGAATATGGTGGTCTCTGCTAAGGGCGTCCCTATAAAGGGCTTGTGCTTGTGTGTGTGTGTGTGAGATTAAAGCAGCAGCCCCACCCTCACTTCATTCCCCAAGTTTCAAAAAGCCCCAAAGGAGCTCCTGTCGTGAGCGGAACTCTGGCGCTTAGGTTGTGGTTGGCAAGCTGGGGAGGGAGTGTAGGGGCTGGAGGGGGTGACCGAGATAGGGAGGGGATGTAGGGGCTGGAGGGGGTGTAGGGGCTGGAGGGGGTGACCGAGATAGGGAGGGGATGTAGGGGCTGGAGGGGGTGACCGAGATAGGGTGGGGTTTGAACCCTCAGAGAATCACTGTAAAACAGTTGTACTGGCATGGACCATAGACATTGCCACCCACAGTTGAGTCATGTCCAGCCATGCAGTCTGGAAAACACAGACGTGCCTCACCAAGTCAGAGGTGTAGGTTGCTCGCCCTCTGAAAGCTGTCTTCTCCCTTTTCTAGGTACTTTATGCGTACCTTGCCCTTTTAGCTGGCTGTCCTTCAAATTCCTGGCTTCTCTTCGAGTCAGGCTGTGTCCCACCAGATTGCCGCTCCCCTCACATCACTGTATACTCCAGTTGCCTGATGAAGGGCTTTTGCCTGAAACGTTGATTCTCCTGCTCCTGGGATGTTGCCTGACCTGCTGTGCTTTTCCAGCACCACTCTCTGGACTCTGTCCACTCCAGCCGCTTCCGAATAATTAAGGAGACCGAAACTGTACAGTTCTCCAGGGGCAGTCTTGCCAATGTCCTGCATATTGCTGTCGGAAGAATTCTCTCCTTATATACTCCAGTTCCAGTGCAATGAAGGCCAGTATTATATTGGCCTTCCCAATTAGAGTCGTAGAGTTACACAGCACAGAAACACACCCTTCGGTCTAACCCGTCCATGCCGACCAGAGATCCTCAATTCATCTCGTCCCAGTTGCCAGCAGTTGGCCCATATCCCTCCAAACCCTTCCTATTCATGTCCCCATCCAGATGCCTTTTAAATGTTCATTGTACCAGCCTCCACCACTTCCTCTGGCAGCTCATTCCATACACGCACCACCCTCTGTGTGAAAAATTTGCCCCTCAGGTCCCTTTTAAATCCTTCCCCTCTCAACTTAAACCTATGTCGTCTGGTTCTGGACTCTCCTGCCTTGGGGATAAGGACTTTGCCTATTTACCCTATCCATGTCCCTCATGATTTTATAAACCTCTAGAAGGTCACCCCTCAGCCTCCGATGCTCCGGGGAAAACAGCCCCAGCCTGTTCAGCCTCTCCCTGTAGCTCAAGCCCTCCAACCCTGGCAGCAACCTTGTAAATCCTTCCTGAACCCTTTCTGGTTTGATAACATCTTTCCTATCGCAGGGAGACCAGAATTGCACATAGTATTCACTTGCCGTCCTCGCCTGACTGATTTGTAAATCATGTGCAAGGCCGCTCAGTTATTCTTACTGCCTGAGCGCACAGCCTCACGCTTTTCTATATGACACCACATCTGCCGAACATCTGCCCACTCACTTCACCTGTCTCTTCATTTGCAGCCTCTTGTTATCCTCCTCACAACGTACTGACGGTACAAAGGCAAGCAGGACAGAGAATTTGGTGACCAAAGCAGTTGCCCCCCCAACTGTTTTTATAGCCATGATAAAGTATCACTTGTGCCCTAACTGTTTTATATTTTGCCTTGTGGAAATTCAGATCCGCTATATCTGCGGTTTCCCCTTTACCCACCCTGCTTCTTAAATCCTTAAAGAACGCTCATAATTTTGTCAAAGGCTGTTTCCCTTTCACCAGACTCTGCTCGACTATGGAGGTAGGTTTGCTCGCTGAGCTGGAGGGTTCATTTTCAGACGTTTTGTTACCATACTAGGTAACATTACCAGTGAGCCTCTGCCTGGTTATATTGTGACTTACTAAGTGCCCTACTTTGTTTGACCTTTATCCCAAAGGTCAAGGCAAATTCCCGAAAGCATCTGCCGTTTATAGAGCCTTAGACATGTACAGCACGGAAGCAGACCCTTCGATCCAACTCATCATGCCGACCAGATATCCTAAACTAATCTAGTCCTGTTTCCTTGTTTCAGGCTCAGACTTTGCTAATTGCTCTTAGATTTGCTGATCTGCTCTTATACTTCAATTTTTCCCTCTGTTTTACTCATCTAAAATCTTCACAAACTTCCTGCCTTGACCTTTGCAGCTTTGTACATCTTTTACGAATGCTGTCCTTAAACTTTCCTTCGGGTTTGTGTATTCTCCACCTGGTCTCTGCTTCTTAACAGAAGACATCGTTTTTGTGAGTTGCAAAATGATCTTCTAAGGTCTTCCATTGTTTATGATCTGCGTTTGAATCTATTTTCTCTGTCCACTCTAGCCTTCACTCTTACCCCTATAGTCGCCTTCGTTTAAGTTCACGCAGTGAGACAGGATATTTTCGTAATGCAGGAAGGACTTAATTTGAGCTAAATTGAATACATAAATAATGTTTTGAGGTGCGAGCGATATTTGATTCTGAACCAGGCAGAGGATGTTCTCATCATTGTACTGCATGGTTTGATCTGAAATGTGACGGCGTTTGGATTGCACGTAGGGAATAGTAGAATTCTTGTTTTTCAAATGAAGGATTTTCAGCTCTAGCACTTTCTCCTTCCGGGGAACATTCACACACGTGCAACTTGCCAAAAGCTGAAATCTACGGGTTCATGTTCGATCACAAAGTCAAACCCGAGCCCCTCCGTCCTCCTGCGTGGATAGTCGGTGGGGGCTGAATGGCCTCTTTGAGTCACGTAAACAGACCCTTTTCACTGGTCCAGAAGGTGCGGCAGACAAAGGTAGTGCTTAATATATTAAATGTTGGGTGGTGGTGTAGAATAGGGAGAGTTCGGGGTGTAGGTACATAATTCTTAGCAGTTTGTGTCACACCGAGACAGAGGAGTTAAGGCATTTGGCACGCTTGCCTTCATTGTTCGGTCCTTTGAGTACAGGAGTTGGGGACGTCACGTTGGGGTTGTACAGGACATTGGTGAGGCCTCGTCTGTAGAACTGTGTCCAGTCCCGGTCGCCCTGTTCTATTAACCTAGAGAGGGTTCAGAAAAGGTTTCCCAGGATGTTGCTGGGTACGGCATGTTTGAGTGATAAGGATAGACTGGGACTTTTAATTTTCACTGGAGCGCAGGGGGTTGAGAGGTGATATTAGAGAAGTTTATAAAGTAGTGAGGGGTATAGATAGAGTTAATGGTTCGTGTCCTTTCCCTAGGGTGGGGGATTTTTTTAAGGTGAGAGGAGAGAGATTTTTAAAAAAAGGCGAGGTTTGTTTGTGTGTAGTATGAACTTCCTGAGGATGTGAATACAGTTACATCATCCAAAAGGCATTTGAATGAGCATATAAATAGGAAAGGTTTGAAGGGCTTTGGACAAGATCAGGCAGGTGGGACTAGTTGGGATTATGTCCAGCATGGACTGGTTGGACCGAAGGGTCTCTGCCTCTTATGGCTCATTCTCCCTCTCTTCATTCCTGTCATCTCTGGAGTCCCCTTCCGTGAATACGCTCAACCCTTGAGAGGGTTAGACTTTCTCAGTTTTTAAATTTGTAATGAAACACTCCTGAGCTGGAAGTTGCACAGGGGATTAAATGTTTCTACTGAATTAACTGTGCTCTCTGTGTACTGCTGGGGAGGGAAGCTATATTTGCCTCAGTCAGGTCTCCTTCAACCTGACCAAAAACGCTTTGTCTTTCTGTTTTCCAAGCTCAAACTAATCCTTTATTTTTCGGAATCAAACTACCCCACCCGTCCTAACCACTATAATTAAAAACAATCTCCCATTAACGTTTGCTGACTGACGCACACTGAATTAGGTCACTGTTCCAGAAGGAATGTATGACCGAGTTACTCTTCTAAACCCTTCAGGGAAGTAAACCAACCCCAAACTAGGTTAGGTTCCAAGTTCTCAAGATGATTCTACGCATGCAGTCAGTCAGAATTCCCCCGTGCAGTCCCTGTCCACTTCCTGTGCAGACTTGAACAGTGCTGAGATCGAGAATCTTTCACAGGATGTCCACAGACTTGGAACTCCCAGTCCCCCCTTCCTCCTCAAATGTGGGGCATGTTTGTTGATTTTTGTTACTTTGATCTGGTTTATGCTGAACTTGTGCGTGTGTTTTTTTTTACCTCCTCGAGTGACGCATTAACTAGTTTTTCCTAAATTTAAAACAGCACCTCACCCATCAGACAGGATTGTACGTTAGCCTCTGTTTCTATCTAGCGTCGTAACTGAAGGGGATTCCTCTCCACCCAGACTACCCTCTCAGCATCCACCGACAGAGGAGGGCTTAAAGGAGTTAAATTCCGCTATCGGGCCGCACTGACGAGGCTTGTATTCCCTCGAGTGTGTGAGATGAGGTTTTGATCCAACTGAGGGGTTTGAGATGATCAAAAGGCTCCATAGGGTTATGGCAGGAAGCTGGTTCCTTCTGGGGAGTGGGGAAGAGGGCTGGTGCTCAGACTGGTTTGTATCTGTATATATGTGTATATGTGGAGGTGGGTGATGGTGTTCACATCAAGGCAGCATGTTCAGGATAGAGGTGAGGAACGCACTGCCCCACCCACCAATAAGCTAGATGGAGGGGGTGCTCAATTACGTCTGGAGACTGAGGGGAGTAGACGTCGTCTTGGATGAGATGAGGACCCAAGGCAGGTGCTTGGCATTGAGAGACAGACTTTGGTCACAATCTGATTGGACACGGAGGCAAATTGGAGGGGGTTTAAGTCAGATAAATGTGAGGTGCTGCATTTTGGGAAAGCAAATCTTAGCAGGACTTATACA
>NC_057760.1:1443878-1446338 GCF_004010195.1 Chiloscyllium plagiosum | reverse complement strand
AAGATATAAAAGAGACCTCAGGGGCAACGTTTTCACGCAGAGGGTAGTACGTGTATGGAATGAGCAGCCAGAGGATATAGTGGAGGCTGGTACATTGCAACATTTAAGATGCATTTGGATGGGTATATGAATAGAAAGGGTTTGGAGGGATACGGGCTGGGTGCTGGCAGGTGGAACTAGATTGGGTTGGGATATCTGGTCGGCATGGACGGGTTGGACCGAAGTGTCTGTTTTCATGCTGTACATCTCTATGACTCTATAAGTCCACACCAACCATCCGAAGAGTAACCCACCCAGACCCATTCCTCTACCCTATATGTACCCCTGACTAATAGCCTACACTATGGACAATTTAGCATGGTCAATTCACCTAACCTGCACATCTTGTTGGATTGTGGGAGGAAACCGGAGCACCCGGAGAAAACCCACACAGACCTTGGGAGAATGTGCAGACTCCATACATTCAAATCAAACCTGTGTCCCTGATGCTGTGAGGCAGCAGTGCTAACCACTGAGTCACCGTGCCGCCCCGGACTTTATCAGTCAGGGTATTGAGTACAGAAGTTGGGAAGTTATGTTGCAGTTATACAGGATGTAAGTGAGGCCGCACTTGTAGTAGTGTGTTCAGTTTTGACCACCTTAGTATCGGAAGGATGTTATTAAACTGGAAAGAGCGCAGAAGAAATTGACAAGGATGTTGCCAGGACTCCATGGTCTGAGTTATAGGGAGAGAGTGGCCAAGTTAGGACTTTTTCTTTCGAACATAGGGGACTGAGGGTAGACCTTATTGAGGTGCATAAGATCACGAGAGGCATGGATAGAGTGAATGCACTCAAGTCTTTTCCCCAGAGTTGCGGAATTGAAGACAAGAGGACATCAGTTTAAGGTTGAGGAGAAAGTGAGGTCTGCAGATGCTGGAGATCAGAGATGGAAATGTGTTGCTGGAAAAGCACAGCAGGTCAGGCAGCATCTAGGGAACAGGAGAATCGACGTTTCGGGCATTCGCCCTTCTTCAGGAAGGGCGAATGCCCGAAACGTCGATTCTCCTGTTCCCTAGATGCTGCCTGACCTGCTGCGCTTTTCCAGCAACACATTTCCATCAGTTTAAGGTTAAAAGGGAATGACTAAAAGGGAACCGGAGGGGCAATTTTCTTTACACAGCAGGTGGTACACATATGGAATGAGCTGCCAGTTGGTCACAATCTGATTGGACACTGAGGCGAATCAGAGGGGGCTTCAGTGGCCATTTGTTCCCTTGTGATCATCAGTGACTAACACGGGACATCCCTTCCATTTCTCTGTAGTGTGTTACAAAGCTGGTGTGTTGCAACCCTCTGTGTTAACAAAACCTTGTAGGACCTCTGAAATTCCAAACAGTCAGTACTGTGAGAGAGCCGGGAATATGAGCTGAAGTTGAGGAGGGTGAGTGTAGAAATGATGGAGCACAGAATTTTCTGAGCTGCAGAACACTTGTAATCAGGCAGTGTGTGTCAGAGTTCTAGTCCTTTCCTGCACCCTCCCATAACTGTTGTTTTTCTCCCTCCATCTGCCTTTCGGCGGTTTCTAGGACACGCAGGAGAAAGGGGCGATGAGCCCGGAGAAGGCAGAGGAAATCAAACTGAAAGCCAAGTATCCCGTGTTGGGTCTGAGACCCGGGGGCTCGGAGTTCCTTATGAAGAGGCTGCAGAAAGGGGTAAGGAGTGTGCGCACTCAGTAGGATGCAATACCTGACGGGGCTACAGGCCTCGATGGGGAGGTGGCCCTACCCGATCTGATGGTCCCTGCATGCGTGTGTCCTGTACAGCCGCAACATGACGTCCCAACTCCTGGACTCAATGCTCTGACCAATGAAGGAAAGCATACCAAACGCCTCCTTCACTATCCTATCGACCTGCGACTCCACTTTCAAGGAGCTATGACCCTGCACTCCAAGCTCTCTTTGTTACGATGACCATGAACCGATTGTTGGAAACCCCCCCCATCTGGTTCACTAATGTCCTTTTAGGGGAGGAAGTTGCCTTCCTCACCTGGTCTGGTCTACACGTGACTCCAGACCCACGGCAACATGGTTGACTCTAAAGGTTCCTTCTGGACGGTTAGGGGTGGGGCAGTAAACGCTGGCTTGGCCAGCAGCACCCTCATCCTGTGAATGAATTTTTTAAAATCCTGGCACTCCATCCCTAATGGGGCTGTGCAACTCTCCCCCCCGCCCCCCCCCACACACCACATGGTTGGGAGTGGGAGGTGACTGGGAAGGTTCAAGATGGCCGCTCACCCCCTCCCGCCTTCCTGAGGTGGGGGGGGTGGCAATTAGCGGGGAAGGGGGCGATAAATGCTGACCCAGACAGCGACGCCCACATCCCACGAGTGAATTTGTTCGAAATAAAAGCACCCAGTGAATGTCTTGGGGTTAGATGCGAATGTTAGGCCTTTCCCTGTATGTGTGTGGCGCTCTCTCTT
>NC_057760.1:1434243-1439421 GCF_004010195.1 Chiloscyllium plagiosum | reverse complement strand
CCCCTCCTCACCAAACTCTCCACCCGCTCCCCCCCGCCCCCTCACTCTCACCCTCCCCCTCCACTTCACCATCCCGCCTCCCCGGAGACTGGCTGCGAAATTCAGAGGCTGGCACTTTACTCAAAACCTTTTTTTTAAAAAAAGACAGAGAGGAAAAGCCAAACGCAAGGTAGTAAGGTTAAAAGAAAGAAGCAGTGAGGGGTTTATCTAGAGCGTTGTGCGTTTGCGTTTTGTTTTTTGACTCAAATCTGCCGTCCCGTCCGTTCCCAAACATGGTTAGTCTTCTCCAGCTGCTGCTAGTGTACGTACGTCTGTGATCGGCAGCGTCAGCCCCCTGACTCTCGCTTGCAGCCGGGAGTGGGGCGTAAGGAGCTGGCTGAAGCATAGCGGCTGCTGAGGCTGACCCCACCCCACACTGCCCACCTCCCCCAATCTGTCGTGTATGGGACTATCGGATGTCTGCATTCCTTTTGCCAAAAGGTCGAACCGAAACAAGCACGTGCCTGCTCACTTCTCAGGAGCAGGGACATTCGAACCCTACAGTTCCTCTGGCCTGTTGGGCCGTGCACTTGTGATTTCTAGCTGAGCTCTGCCTCAGTACCACAACCACCACCACTTCACCCCTCTTTCCCCAATACCGAGTTGCACGAGAGCAGAAATCTCCCCAGCTCCACCCGCCCCCCACCCCATGCAGACCCGAGGAAAGGGGAAAATGGAGTTGACAGCTCTCCCTCCGGCCCACCCACCCGTGACGTTGTAACCGGACTGTGCAGTGTTTTCTTTTTAGAGTCGAGTGAGCACGAAGTGGGAGTCGGGGGTGGGTGGGGGGGGAAAACTCTTTACACAGCAGGTTACGGGACGGGTGGGGCATGGCAGATGGAATCCCCTAGTGGCCATCACCCGCGACTGCAGCGTGACTGTTGACACTGGACACTGCAGTGGGCCGAGACAATCTGGTTAAGCCTTTCTCAGGGTGGGGTGGAGGTGTACTTCGATCGGGAATTTCTTTTTAGAGTCGAGTGAGCACGAAGTGGGAGTCAGGGGTGGGGGGGAAACTCTTTACACAGCAGGTTATGGGACGGGTGGGGCATGGCAGATGGAATCCCCTAGTGGCCGTCACCCGCGACTGCAGCGTGACTGTTGACACTGGACACTGCAGTGGGCCGAGACAATCTGGTTAAGCCTTTCTCAGGGTGGGGTGGAGGTGTACTTCGATCGGGAACAGCTCGGCCAGTTGGGAGTCGAGACGTTTTAACACTTGTCCTTGCTTAGCGAGCTGCAGGTGTCAGAATGTGTAAAGCTCCAAGTGTGGGGTCCTGTCCTGCCAAACCCCCCCCAGAGTGCTGTCTTGGGTTTACATTGATATCCCTGCCCCCCCCCCCCCCCCCCAGCCCCTGTGGTGCCTTGTCCTGAGTAGAAATCTCGGGAGTGGTTCCTGAGGTTGCAGGCCCCTTGCCCTGGTCACCAAGAAGCTGGTGGTTTTAATCAGGGGGGGTGCACAGGGCCCTGGAACTGCACCTCTGAGCCTGCTGTGCAACCCTTTTACTGTCTGTCCGTGCCACTGGAGGAGGGTGGGCGCCCATTGGCTGGTCGTAAATCCAGATGCAAAGATGTTTAATCTCCTATCATCACGCAACCCCCCCCCCCCCAATAAAAAAAAGGTACTGGCTGCTCACCTCTGAAGCTTTATTTTCAAAATGGAAAGGAAACTCACGAATATTGGGATAGTGGTTGGTTCTGAAGGGAAGTCTTGTGAAAAACGAGAGAGGTCTGGCGGGAGGTGACATCAGACTTGTGGGTTGTGTGGGGGGGAGCTGTCGTCCCATTTCCCACTTCCGCCGCGTCCCCAGCTGCTGGGTGGGGGAGATGAAATCTTGCTGTCCCCTACTGGACGGTTCTCGCAACTGCAGCGTGACTGTTGACACAGTAAAGTAGAATGGGATTTCGACTCGATCCGTGCCCCCTCCCCCTCTCTGTTGTCGGCCACAGATTCCCTCCCTCCCCTGAATACATCATCTCCCTTTGTCTGTCCCTTGGGATGTGGCTCAGTTACCCCCTCGCAACGTATGTCTGCCCCCCCCCCCCCCCCCATCAAACCTTTGGCTGCTGTTCCTTCCAGCCAGCCCTTGGCATTTGGTTTGACTCAATGAAACACCCTTGGCTCACTAGAGATTTAGAGATTGGCACCCACCCCATGACCTCCATGTCCCCCTCCCCTTCCCGCCTTTTGTGTGTCCCCTCTATGAGTGCGTTTATCGTTCTCCAGCCGTGAAACGCACCCGGATTAAATTCCATCCCGAGTGTTTGGTTTCTCTGTCCCTTCAAGGGTCTGGCTTGGCTTGGTTTGGTTGTTGGCCATGAACTCACCCACCCCATGACCTCCATGTCCCCCTCCCCTTCCCACCTTTTGTGTGTCCCCTCTGAGTGCGTTTATCGTTCCCCAGCCCTTTGCTGCAGCTGTGAAACGCACCCGGATTAAATTCCATCCCGAGTGTTTGGTTTCTCTGTCCCTTCAAGGGTCTGGCTTGGCTTGGTTTGGTTGTTGGCCATGAAACCCCTCACCAAAGGAGGACACGTTGTAACTGGGCTTTGGGGAGTGTCACACTGCATTCCTCAGGACCGCCAGGGAATAGTGAGGGTTGCTGTCTGAAATAACTCCATTCAGATATGGGCCAGCCTTTGGAGGCAATCTCTCTCCCTGTTGTAGGGAGTGGTTGCAGTGTCTGGAGTTACCAGGGTGACTTGGGTAGGTGGGGGGGGTGGTTCTCCGACACAGGAACTGGTGTGCAGAGATGTGCTTTGCTGGGGAGGTGGGGGCTGTAGTCTCCGAGGCTCTGGCCTTGACCTAGCTTGGAGTCACAGGAATGAACCCCTGTACCATCCCCAACACGCAGGGCTCCCTCATTAAGACAGTCTGGCCAAAGGCCCCCACCACAGCATAGAGAATACATATCACCTGAGGCAGAGTGAAACCAGTGGAGAGACTCTCTAACTCTAACTCCTGGGATTGTTCAAAGGTGGGGACAGTGTAGAGGGAGCTTTCCTCTGTATCTAACCCTGTGCTGTCCCTGGGATGGGAGGGACAGTGTAGAGGAAGCTTTACTCTGTATCTAACACTGTGCTGTCCCTGGCATGGGATGGGGGGACAGTGTAGAGGGAGCTTTACTCTGTATCTGACCCCGTGCTGTCCCTGTCTTTGGCATGGGAGGGACAGTGTAGAGGGAGCTTTACTCTGTTTCTTACCCCGTGCTGTCCCTGTCCCTGGGAGTGTTTGATGCGTGGCGAGCGGGGGACCAGGGGAGAAGCCTGACTTGCCGGAGTGTGGTTTTGTTCGGGGACTCTGCAGGGAGGCTGTGTTCCCACCGAAGTGTTGTCTCGATCTGCTGAATCTGGGGCCTGGGTTAGCAAGTGCGGCCCTTTTCGCTTCCACAGCAGAGTTTGCTCCTGTCAGCTGTGTAGCTTTCCTGCTGCTTAAATCCTCTAGTCGAGTTCACGTCCAATTTCTGCACGTGCGAGTGACCCCCCATCCCCCTTCCCAGCCAAGGCTGCAGGACCTGCCTGGTTCGGGGGCACCCTTTGTGAAGAGCCGCTGCTGCCTTGCGAGGGACAGCTCCCACCGTCCAGCTCTTTCCCTCCGTTTGTTCCGTACCCCCCGCTCCGTCGCGTCCTGTTCTGCTTCACCCTGAACCGCTGACCTGCCTCAACGCCCAGAGACTGTGCTACTGAGACGTGATGCAAACACGGCTCGGTGTTCCTTTTGTTGCTTGTTTTACTTTATCGCACGTGACGTTCCCCCAGCTCCTGGGAGCTTGGTTTCTGCCCCTTCACGTGTACGGGACAGGGTGGCGGTGGATCGGATTGTTGGCAAGGGGTCTGAGCAGTGCTGCGGCTGTCCCTGTGGATGGGGGGGGTGGGCGAGGGGAAGGATGCAGGTGAAATGTTACCCATGAAGCTGCTCTCAGCTGGAGATGGTAATCCCTTTCCCGGGACGGCAGGTGGAAGACTCCGCTCCCTGCCGTTCGGATCGGACGGTCTTGAGACGGAGCAGGATGGGGAAAGCTGCTGTTCGGCCGGGGAGAAGGACAGTTCGTGCTATCCCTTCCCCACCCTGTCCTGCTCCAAATGATTCCCAAAACGAGGGCGTCGCTGCAGACTGGGAAGGTGGACCGCAAAGCGGGGAGCGGCTCCAGCAGTGGGTCCGATGTTTTTTTTTCCCCTGGGGTGGGAAGCATTTCTTCCCCTCCCCCCACCACCAAGCCCCTTCCCTCGGCCCAGTGACACTTCGCCTCCTGTGTGGGGAATTTTGGATAAATCCGAAGGGTACGGGCGACGGAAGGTCACGTGGCGAATACGGGGCGTGGGGGAACCATTTCACCCTCCTGTGCCCACCACCACTTGCATGGTGCCAACACAGACTCATGTTGAGGGTGGAATGGCCACTGAGTGAGAAATGGGGTGTCTGAAGGTGGCACGCACAGTGTGTGGGGCAGAGGGGGCTAAGGGCAAGTGATAATGGAACTACTCCTCAGAAACCAGACTCTCGGACGTGTGTGTGTGTGTGGGGGGGGGGGGGGGGGTCAGAATAAGTGAGATAATAAATTGTGACCCACCACCCCACAGTGTAAAATGAGGGCAGAACTCTGGAATTACATGATCGTTGACAATAACATAAAATGACTTTTGTTTCATAGTGTAGGTAGCAGCAGTGAGTAAATTTTTTTTTGTCAGTATTTGAAATAAATTTTACATCCTTTTACTGGATACCCACTATGTGTGGTTCCTGATGCTACTTGGCGACTGAGTGGGGACTGTCTGTTTCGATGGCACTGGGCTCTGGGTTCACAGTTCCAACACTGCCACATACTTCTTGCTCTTATAACATCAAGTGGTCCTGTAAAGAAGGCCAACTCTTCCTAATACAGAGGGGCCAGTTTCTGCCGTGTACGAGCCTCAAAGCCGAGGGAGCGTGTGCCGTATGAGGACCAGCACCGAGGGAGTGGGTGCTGTAGGAGGGTCAGCCCTGAAGGAGCGTACCACTATCACAGGGTCAGCGCAGAGGGAGCGGGCGCTGTCGGAGGGTCAGCGCTGAGGGAGTGGGCACTGTCGGAGGGTCAGCGCAGAGGGAGCGGGCGCTATCGGAGGGTCGGCGCTGAGGGAGCGGGCGCTGAGGGAGCGGGC
>NC_057760.1:1422366-1433743 GCF_004010195.1 Chiloscyllium plagiosum | reverse complement strand
GAAAGTGGAGTCGCAGGTAGATAGGATAGTGAAGGCGGCGTTTGGTATGCTTTCCTTTATTGGTCAGAGTATTGAGTACAGGAGTCGGGAGGTCATGTTGCGGCTGTACAGGACATTAGTTAGGCCACTGTTGGAATATTGCGTGCAATTCTGGTCTCCTTCCTATCGGAAAGATGTTGTGAAACTTGAAAGGGTTCAGAAAAGATTTACAAGGATGTTGCCAGGGTTGAAGGATTTGAGCTACAGGGAGAGGCTGAACAGGCTGGGACTGTTTTCCCTGGAGCGTCGGAGGCTGAGGGGTGACTTTATAGAGGTTTACAAAATTATGAGGGGCATGGATAGGGTAAATAGACAAGGTCTTTTCCCTGGGATTGGAGAGTCCAGAACTAGAGGGGCATAGGTTTAGGGTGAGAGGGGAAAGGGACCTAAGGGGAAACTTTTTCACACAGAGGGTGGTACGTGTATGGAATGAGCTGCCAGAGGAAGTGGTGGACGCTAGTATAATTGCAACATTTAAAAGGCACCTGGATGGGTATATGAATAGGAAGGGTTTGGAGGGATATGGACCGGGTGCTGACAGATGGGATTCGATTGGGTTGGGATATCTGGTTGGCATGGACTGGTTGGACCGAAGGGTCTGTTTCCATGCTGTACATCTCTATGACTCTGTCATATTCTCACGGACTCCAGGTAGGGTCTAAACAGTGGTTTGTGTAAACACAGCATAACTTCAGTGTTTTTCGATTTAAAGACCAGCATTCCTTTAGCAATCCTGACTAACTGTTTTTGGCATTGTTAAGAAATATTCACATAAACTCCAAAGTCTCTTTGAACATCCACTGTACTTAACTTCTCACTATCTAGAAAGTATCCTGATCTGTCCTTTGTCAGTCCAAAACAGACAACCTCACACTTAATTACACTGAAGTCCATCTGCCACAGTGTTGCCGATTCTCCTAGTCAGTAACTTCATGCTACCATCTACATTGCCTGCAGTAGACTTTGTGTGTCATCAGCAGATGTGGGTATCTAAATTGCTATGGCATCATCCAAGACATTGAGCTGCTGCTTTCTCGAGATGTACAACACAGAAACAGACCCTTCAATCAACTCATCCATGTGGACCAGATATCCTAATCTAATCTAGTCCCATTTGCCAGCACTTGGCCCGTATCCCTCTAAACCCTCCCTATTCACGTCCCCATCCAGATGCCTTTTAAATGCTGTCATTGTACCAGCCTCCACCACTTCCTCTGGCAGCTCATTCCATACACGCACCACCCTCTACGCGAAAACGTTGCCTGTTTAAATCTTTCCCCTCTCACCCAAAACCTATGCCCACCAGTTCTGGATTCCCCACCCCCAGGGAAAAGACTTTGCCTATTTACCCTATCCATGCCCCTCATGATATTATAAACCTCTATAAGGTCACCCCTCAGCCTCCGACGCTCCAGGGAAAACAGCCCCAGCCTGTTCAGCCTCTCCCTGTAGCTCAAACCCCCCAACATCCTTGTAAATCTTTACTGCACCCTTGCTAGTTTAACAACATCTTTCCCAAAGCAGGGAAACCAGAATTGCATGCAGTCTTCCAAAAGTGGCCTAATCAACGCCCTGTACAGCCACGACGTGATCTCCCAATTCCTATACCCAATGCACTGACCAATAAAGGAAAGCATACCAAACGCCTTCTTCACCATCCTATCTACCTGCGACTCTACTTTCAAGGAGCTATGAACCTGCACTCCAAGGTCTCTTTGTTCAGCAACACTCCCCAGGCCCTTAACATTAACTGTATAAGTCCTGCCTGATTTGCCTTGCCAAAATGCAACACCTTGCATTTTGCTCACTAGGATGAACTTATCAATTAAGCGACTGAGTAAATATAATGGGAAAACAAGAGGGTGTTGTGACAGAGTGGTTAGTGTTTCTACTCCTGGGGCAGCAAGTCCAGGTTCACATCTCACCTTAGAGTGCGACGGCCATGGAGGTATGTTACAGGCTGACTGAAAAGAAATTAACAGAGGTGGAAGTGAATGTGGCATTAACTGTGTGATTGTGTCGTCTCTTATAATCTCTTATCCACAACGAAAAGGTTTCTTGAGTTCCAGTTTAATAGCAACGAGCTTAAAGTCATTGAGTCATGCAGCACGGAAACAGACCCTTTGGTCCAACCAGTCCATGCCAACTATAATCCCAGACTAAAGTAGTCTCACCTGCCTGTGCTTGGCCCAGATCCCTTTATTGTTCATGTACTTATCTAAAGGTCGAGAATTAAGAATTGCTTTGAATAAAGTGGGAGAGCCACACGGATCAACACCACAAGGTAAATGATGAATGGGAAGAGTTCAAAAATAATGTTTGTATTTGAGAGAGCAGCCCTCTATGGTCCAATTAGATTCGATTTCCCACAGTGCGGAAACAGGCCCTTCGGCCCAACAAGTCCACACCGACCCTCTGAAGAGTAACCCACCCCTAACTAATGCACCTAACACTATGGACAATTTAGCACGGTCAATTCACGAAACCTGCACATCTTTGGATTGTGGGAGGAAACCGGAGCACCCGGAGGAAACCCACGCAGCCACGGGAAGAATGTGCAAACTCCACACAGACAGTCGCCCGAGCCCAGGACCCTGGCACTGTGAGGCAGCAGTGCTAACCACTGAGCCACCGTGATGCCCCATAGTCTGGTAAGACTGGTGGCACAACAACAACAACATGAAGAGGGATTGAGCACTTTAAGCCGAGACTCTCCAGAATTTAGCGGAATGGGATCTAACTGAGGTATAGAATGTGCTAAAGGGCATTGACAAAGCAGAATGTAGGCAAAAAAAACGTTTCCCCATGCAGTACAATCTCGAAGGAGAGGTCGTAGTTTTAAGAGAAGAGGTAGCAGATTTAAAACAGAGATGAGGAGCAGGTACTTCTCCTCAAAGGGTCATGATTCAGTGGAATTCACTATCCCAGAGTGTACCGTAATCTGAGTAGGTTTAAGAGTCACAGATTCATCCAGTACGGAAACAGACCCGTCAGTCCAACTCCTCCGCACCGACTAGACATCCTGATCCCGTTGGCCAGCATTTGGCCCATCCAACCCCTTCCCATCCGTGCACCCATCCGGATGCCTTTTTAATGTCATTAGATGTGCCCGCCTTAAGGAAGAATTCTAATTAGTAATGAGTTGAAGGGTGGACAGCAGAGTGGAGCCGAGGCCGAGATGAGATGGCGGAGCAGCCTGGAGGGGCTGAATTACCCGCTCCTGGTCTTAGTTCTTACACGAGACGACCAACACGTTACGATTCACACTATCCCCACCCACCCGACCCCCAACATTGGCTACTGCAGGAGCTGCTGAAATGATAAAACAGTAAAGAGTACCATTGCGTTTTTCTGCATCTGGACGACTGCCATATCTGGGCTGGTTCTGTGAGGGTGACCTGTGGACACAGACAAGGTCATGGCTGTGAACAGCTGGCAAGAGTTCAGATGGCAGACGGCCGCTATCACACAGAGGACGGTCACGTTCCCACGTTCGCCGGTCTCGGTGCCTCTGTGGTCAGGTTTGGAGGACGGTGTGCAAACCTATCAATGGATGGACCTTCCGCGGCTACGATGGCGTCTGCGGTCGAATAGCCCAACCACACACCAGTCACCGCTCAAAAGACAGAAGAGTAATGGAGCACTGACAACAGATGCACTAGTTTCTAAGTGTATATCCAGAAAGAATATTAACAATACATTCACAGGGTGAACATCCATAAACAAACCTCACCTCCACCAGCCGTTAGCTCACACGTGTGGAGAGTACTCTGTAAAGAAACCTTCCTTTCCAGTCTTAATTCCGAAATCCCTGGGTTCAACGTCCCATGCCACAGACTGAACCCTAGAATGTTGGAGGGGACAAATGCTGAGGGGGCTCCACACTGATCAGCTTAACAGAGCGTCAGAGAGATGGCATGTCTGACAGCGCTGACACTCCGACACTGCAACGCTCCCTCAGCACTGACCCTCCGACAGTGTGGCACTCCCTCAGCACTGACTCTCCGGCAGCGCCTACTCCCTCAGCACTGACCCTCCAACTGTGCCCGCTCCCTCAGCGCTGACCCTCTGGCAGTGCAGCACTCCCTCAGCACTGACCCCCTGACAATGCCCACTCACCTTGCACTGACCCTCCAACTGTGCCCGCTCCCTCAGCACTGATCCCCAACATTGCCCTCCCTGATCACTAACCCTCCAAAAGTGTAGCGCTTGCTCAGCGCTGACCCTATGACAGTGCCCACTTCCTCGGCGCTGACCCTCCAACAGTGCCTGCTCCCTCAGAGCTGACCCTCCGACAGTGCCCACTCCCTCAGTGCTGACCCTCCCACAATACCCGCTCCTTCAGTGCTGACCCTCCCACAATGCCCGCTCCTTCAGTGCTGACCCTCCAACAATACCCACTCCCTCAGCGCAGACTCTCCCACAATGCCCAGTCCCTCAGTGCTGACTCTCCCACAGTGCCCAGTCCCTCAGTGTTGACCCACCAACAGTGCCCAGTCCCTCAGCGCTTACAGTGGGAATGTCAGCTTGGATTGTTGGGCTTTCATCTGACTCCATGGCCTTCAAAATTGGAGATGAGTGAAAGTGACTAACAACTGGATCTCTGTTTACTACTGCAAATTGACTGAAAATTACTCATTTATTAGAGTATTTGATCGGTCATACCCCAGTTCCAAACTTCCAGTTCAGCACTGTCCCCATGACTTGTCCTACCTGCCTATCTTCTTTTCCATCTATTCACTCCACCCTCTCCCCCCAACCCCCCGACCTATCACCTTCATCCCCTCCCCCACTCACCTATTGTACTCTATGCGACTTTCTCCCCACCCCCACCCTCCTCTCACTTATCTCTCCACCCTTCAGGCTCTCTGCCTCTATTCCTGATGAAGGGCTTTTGCCCGAAACGTCAGTTTTACTGCTCCTCGGATGCCGCCTGACCTGCTGTGCTCTTCCAGCACCACTAATCCAGAAATTCATAATTAATGCTGAGTAATCAGTGTTGGTAATTACTCAGTACAGTACTCAGTATTCTGAATTATCTGTTCAGTAGCAGTGAAACATACCTGCTTATTCCTGAGTGTTCCTTATCAGTTACACAATTTTTGTTAAGCTGATTAACACTCAGCAGGTTATTACTGAATTTTCCCTATTATTTCCTCAGTATTTTATAAATTGGTTAACACTTACGAGAATTATTACTGAGCATTCCTTATTAATTTCTTAATATTTGGTAAATTGACTATTAGTTACCTTTGTTATTACTGAATATTTCCCATTGAATCCTCAGCATTGGTTTAATTGATTAAAATTATCAAGCTGCTCATGAATTCAGCATTAATCAAGTATTGGTTAAGATTTAGCAGGTTATTACGGAGGATTGCTTATTGATTTCTCCACTTGGTAAATTTAATAATTACCATAATACTGAGAGTTGCTTATAAATTAGTTTTGCTTCTTTAATTCCACAGTATTGGTTAAATTACTTAATAGTTATCAGACTTTCACTGAGAATTTATTAATTTCTCAGTATGGGTTAAGTGGATGAAATTACCACTTAATTATTGAATTATTTATTAATTCCTCAGCATTGGTTAAAGTGGTCAATTGCCAGATTATGACTGAGGGCTCCTTATTAATTATTTAGTATTGGTTAAACTGGGTAATTACCAGATTATGACTGAGGGTTCCTTAATAATTACTTAGTATTGGTTAAACTGGGTAATTACCAGATTATGACTGAGGGTTCCTTAATTCCTCAGTATTGATTAAACCGATTAATTTCCAGATTGCAACCGAGTTCAGTATTAATTCCTCAGTATTGGTTAAATTAGTTGATAGTTACCAGACTTTCATTACTGAGAATTTATTAATTCCTTAGTATTGGTTAAACTGGGTGACATTTCCAGGTTATGATAGAGTGCCCTATTAATTCCTCAATAAAACTGGTTAACTTCCAGATTATGACAGAGGTTCTTGTTAATTCCTCAGTCTTGGTTAAATTGGTTAATTACCAGATTATGACTGAGAAATCCATACTGATTGCTCAGTATTGTTAAATTACTTAATAGTTATGTGACTTCCACTGAGAATTTATTAATTCCTCAGTACTGGTTAGATTAGGTGAAATTTTCAGATTATGACAGAGTTCCTTATTAATTCCTCAGTCTTGGTTAAATTTGTGAAGAGTTATGTGACTTTCTCTGATAATTTATTAAATCCTCAGTACTGGTTAAATTGGGTGAAATTTCCAGAGTTCCTTATTAAATCCTCAGTAAAACTGGTTAATTTCCAGATTATAATGGAAATCCTTGTTAATTCCTCAGCACTGGTTAAATTAGTTAACAGTAACTAGGTTATTGCTCGGCATTCATTGCTAGATTCCTTCCTTAACGGTGACGGAAATGAACTGAAGTTGGCCTGTGATCACTGACCCCAAACTGGTTATTAACGACTCGTTAACCAGTAACTAGCTTAACCAGCTTCGCCTCAGGTGCCGCCTCGAGCGCCGACGCACCGCGCGCTTTTGCCCACTGAGACCACGTGACAACCCTCGTCGTGGCCAGTTCCCGCTCGCTGTGACGAATAGAGGGCTGCCATCTTTGATACTGGCAAAGCCGCCCCAGTTCACACAGGCATTACATGTTGGTGTTGAGAAGATTCCCTCCCTATTCAGCCTCGTTCCGAGGATGGATCAGAGAAAAATGAATGAATAATACATTATTTTTTAAAAAATCCTCTCACTAACTACCAATTTTTTTTTTAAAATAAAGGGCGCATCTAAAGATATTCAAGTCTGAGATGAGAAGTGGCCAGAATAATTGCAACATTTAAAAGGCATCTGGATGGGGTGTACGAATAGGGAGGGTTTGGAGGGATATGGGCCGGGTGCTGTCAGGTGGGATATCTAGTCGGCATGATTAGATTCCCTACAGCATGGAAATAGACCCATCAGCCCAACAAGTCCACACCGACCCTCCGAAGGGGAACCCACCCAGACCCATTTCCCACTGACTAATGCACCAAACGCTACAGGCAATTTAGAATGGCCTATTCACTTCACCTGCACATCTTTGGACTGTAGGAGAAAACCAGAGCACCCGGAGGAAACCCACACAGGCACGGGGAGAAGGTGCAAACTCCACACAGTTGCCCAAGGCTGGAATCGAACCTAGGTCCCTGGCGCTGTGAGACAGCAGTGCTAACCACTGAGTCACCGTGCCACCCCAATGTGCATGGGTGAGTTAGACCAAGGGGTCTGTTTCTGTGCTGTACAGCTCATTGACTCTATAAATACCTTGAGCCAGAGAATAGAACTCACTACAGAAAGCAGAGTACAGAATAAGTTGACCAGGATGTGGCCCAGTATGGGGGGGGGCTCTAACTATGAAGAAAGGTTAGGCTTGTTTTCACTGGAATGCAGGAGTTTGAAGGGAGACCTGATAGAAATTTCTAAGGTTGTGAATGCCATGGATAGAGTGGAAAGTCGGAAGCATTTAGCCAGGGTGGAGGGGTCAATTACTACAGGACACAGGTTTAAGGTATGGGGAGGGGAAGTTTAAAGAGATGCACGAGGCAAGTCTTTCATACAAAGGAATGCTTTACCATTGTGGAATCAGACACAATAGAACAGAAAAATACAGCGCAGTACAGGCCCTTCGGCCCTCGATGTTGCGCCGACCCAAGCCCACCTAACCTACACTAGCCCACTATCCTCCATATGCCTATCCAATGCCTGTTTAAATGCCCATAAAGAGGGAGGGTCCACCACTGCTACTGGCAGGGCATTCCATGAACTCACGACTCAATAGCAGCATTCAAGAAATACCTGGACCTGATGAAGGAGCAGCACTCCAAAAGCTAGTGCTTCCAATTAAACATGTTGGACTATAACCTGGTGTTGGGTGATTTTCAACTTTGTCCACACCAGTCCAACAGCGGCACCTCCAAGTCATGAATAGGAAGGGAATAGAGGGATACAGATCCTGTAAGTGAAGATAGTTATAGTACAGAAGGGCACAGGCTGAGGGCCAAAGGGCCGGTTTCTTTACTGCACTTGTTCTTTGTTCAGCCAAAGTACAGAGGGATCTGGGAGTGCTAGTTGAGGATTCTCTAAAGGTAAACATGCAGGTTGAGTCCGTGATTAAGAAAGCGAATGCAATGTTGGAATATAAAAGCACCGTTGTGCTACTGAGACTTTATAAAGCTCTGGTTAGGCTCCATTTGGAGTAGTGTGTCCAGTTTTGGTCCCCACACCTCAGGAAGGACATACTGGCACTGGAGCGTGTCCAGCGGAGATTCACACGGATGATCCCTGGAATGGTAGGTCTAACATGTGAGGAATGGCTGAGGATCCTGGGATTGTATTCATTGGAGTTTAGAAGATTAAGGGGAGATCTAATAGAAACTTACAAGATAATACATGGCTTGGAAAGGGTGGACGCTAGGAAATTGTTTCCGTTAGGCGAGGAGACTAGGACCCATGGACACAGCCTTAGAATTAGAGGGGGTAAATTCAGAACAGAAATGCGGAGACATTTCTTCAGCCAGAGAGTGGTGGGCCTGTGGAATTCATTGCCGCAGAGTGCAATGGAGGCCGGGACGCTAAATGTCTTCAAGGCAGAAATTGATAAATTCTTGATGTCACAAGGAATTAAGAGATACGGGGAGAATGCGGGTAAGTGGAGTTGAAATGCCCATCAGTCATGATTGAATGGCGGAGTGGACTGGATGGGCCGAATGGCTTCCGCTCCTATGTCTTATGGTCTTAAGGGCAGAACATTAGAGTATTTGAGGCTGAAAGGGACCAAAGGATATGGAGAGAGTGAGGACAGCAGATGCTGCAGAGTCAGCATCAAAAAGCGTGGCATTGGGAAAAGCACAGCAAGTCAGGCAACATCTTAGGAGCAGGAAAGTCAACATTTCAGGCATAAGCCTTTCTTCAGGTTTCCTGATGAAGGGCTTATGCCTGAAACGTGGACCCTCCTGCTTCCCAGATGCTGCCTGACCTGCTGTGCTTTTTCCAGTGCCACACTTTCCTACAGGGGAGAAAGTGAGGACTGCAGATCAGAGTTGAAGAGTGCAGTGCTGGAAAAACACAGCCAGCCAGTCAGACAGCATCCGAAGAGCAGGAGAATCGACGTTTCAAGTCTAAGCCCTTCAGCAGGAAGAGGTTTTCTACTTTTCTACTCAAAGGATATGCAGTAAAGCAGGATCAGGCTACTGAGTTGGACCACGATCATATATCGAATTGGGAAAGCAGGCATTAAAAAACAAAGATCAAATGGCCTATCCCTGTCCCTATTATTCTACATAACTGGAAATACACATCATTCACTCAGGACAACTGAACAAAATGGTCATGTGCAGAAGGCAATAATATCACTGCCAGTCTAAACAAGGAATCTACCTGCACACTCTATGTCTCACCTTGTTCAGCATCTCATACAACCCTGGTAGTGCAGCACCTCCCTAGCAACCTGCATCTGCAGGTTCATGTCTGCATGTTAGGAGCTAAAGCCCACCATTCTCTGAATCCAGGGGATGCCCTGGGTAGAAGGGCATGTTTCAAAATCAATAAAACAGGAAACACAAGCAAAAGGAGTATCTCATTTCTTTATTAATACATGATGGAAAGATTAACAATGTTAATCTGAATAAATAAAAAAAAGAAATTAAAAACATGTACAGGTAGTAAAGGGAGACACGACAGAAGGTTAAGGAGGGGAGAGAAGTTCATTGTATTTCTACAAGAGTAGTATCCAAATAAGGAGAAAGTGAGGACTGCAGATGTTGGAGATCAGAGTCAAAAAAAAAGTTCTGGAAAAGCACAACTGGTCAGTTAGCATCCAAGGAGCAGGGGAGTCAGCGTTTAGGGCATGAGCACATTCCTGACGTAGAGCTTATGCTCGACTCCTGCTCCTCTGATGCTGCCTGACCGGCTGTGCTTTTCCAGCACCACATTTTTCGACTAGTGTCCCAATAGTCAACTTTGAACTCTTGATGTGAAACTTTACATGATGCCACGTTCACAGCCCAAACAGACACATACAGCTCACCCCTCTCCCCGCCTCATATCATGAACCGTACACTTGCAGAATCGTCCAAACACAGAGAAAGACAGATAAGAGTGTGAGGGGCTTGCCCTCTAATTACAGGAGGGTCACAGCCAAACGTACGCAAGGAGAGATTGCCAGGAACAGCCTGGGCTCAGGAGACGACCCATGCGATGGAGGCGGCTGACCTGACCATGGCAGAGACAGGGTACCAGCCTATCACATATGGCACCTCACCCTCCACCCTAAACAAGCTGCCCACTTCCTTCATACTCACTGATCTGCATCACCCATGCACAAAAGGAGTTCCCCAGTATTGAAAATGAGGACTTAAGAAAAAATGATGAGTTGCACAGATCAGGTGGGGGGAGCGGTTTGAGAGAGGCAGCAGACAAGTAATCCTGGGATTACATCCCACTGTCGCAAATGGAAAAATACAAATTCCCGCCTCCAACTCTACTTTGATTTAGTCCCCTCTCCTCTCCCTGGTGGCTCAGTGGTTAGCACTGTTGCCTCACGGAGCCAGGAGGGTTCGATTTCACCCCCTCGAGGTGACTGTCTGTGTGGTGTTTGCATATTCTCCCAGTGTCTGCGTGGGTTTCCTCCCACAGTCCAAAGATGTGTAGGTCGGGTGAACTGGCCATGCTAAATTGCCCATAGTGATGGGTGCATCGGTCAGAGGGAAATGGGTTTGGGTTACTCTTTGGAGGGGGGGGGGGTGGACTGGTTGTGCCGAAGGGCCTGTTCCCACACTGTAGGGAAGCTATCAAAACCCCTCCTCACTTTTTTCACAAATGTGGCCCTCATCAGGATTCATAAAAACCGAAACAACTGCGGACGCAGAAACAAAAAAAACAAAGAAACCACTGGAAAAGCTCACCAGGTCTGGCAGCACCTGGATATTCCTTGGTATCATCAGCTCTGGAGAATGGGTCACCAGAGCAGAAAACTCAAGTTAGATTTCTCGCCACGGCTGCTGCCAGACCTACTGAGCTTTTCCAGTAACTTCTGCTTTTGTTCCTCATAGGACTTTGTTAATGTTTCACTAGCCAACGGGTGCCTTCCTGGACGTGGGAAGTATAACATATTAGCACAATGATGGCTTTTCACGGTGTACACACACACACACGCACAGGTGATTTTGGGAAAATCACACGCACTACTGCTTTGGGCCTCCCTTTAGGGTCAGTGGTACTGTGGGGTGGGGTGGGGGGGATTATAAACGGAAGACTCAGAGAATCTCCTCATTCTAAAAGGACTGGCTCTGAGGTAGCAGAGTGCACTTA
>NC_057760.1:1403349-1422309 GCF_004010195.1 Chiloscyllium plagiosum | reverse complement strand
CTTCTTCACACGAAGGGAAAAAGGGGGGAAAAAGTTGAGATATGAGGACTGGGTCCACAAATACTGGAGATCAACTGAAATAAAATGTCAAGTCTGAGGTGAACAGATGGTTTAAGATTTTATTTTTATGGCAGATGCATTTACTTTGTTGGGGGAAAAGGGGATGAAAGGATACGGAACCAAGGTGGGTAATTGGGAGTGGTAAGCAGATTGGATAGCAGAATGGCTCTGGAGCAGAATGGCCTCTGCTGTGTTGACACACCCCTCAGTAGTGACCCCCATGATAAAAATCAGAGACAGAAAACCAACTTTCATTGTTACGAGGAAGGATATTATTAAGCTGGGGAGGGTTCAGAAGAGATTTACCAGAATGTTACTGAGAATGGAGGGTTTGAGCTTTAAAGAGGAGAGGCTGAACGGGCTAGGCCTTTTTTCACTGGAGTGTTGGAGGTTGAGGGGTGACCTTAAAGAGGCTTAGAAGGGTACATATAAAATATGAATAGCAAAGCTCTTTTCCCGACAATTTTTCAAGACTGGGGGCATGTTTTGAAATCTTGCTCCTCTCGCCTTCAAAAGGACATGAGTGGTAATTTTTTTTTGTTTTAGTGGTTGGCAAGTGGAATGAACTTCCAGAGGAAGTGGTGGATGTAAAAGCAGTTAATGTTTGGAGGGATATGGGCCAGGAGCAGGAAGGTAGGACTAGTTTAGTTTGGGAACACGGCATGACCAAAGGATCTACTTCCATGCTGTGTGACTAAGTACACATCCTTCACATCAAGGTGCAGTTCATCGTTGCCTCCACCACACCCAAAGTTGCACAAGTGGAAAAGCTTCACCTTTTCCTTCTTAAACAGAAGGGTGCGAGTGACCCAGTCTGTCCGATTTGTTTTTAAAAATGGCACACCGACAGATTTCACTATCACTTTTAACTGGTGCCTACCACAAGATCTATTTTGCTGACAAACATTTGAGCTCCAAATACTGTGAAGGGCTCAAATATTGACAGACTCCCTACAGCGTGGAAGCAGGGCATTCGGCCTGCTGAGTCCACATCGACCCCGCTGAACAGCATCCCAACCCCTTACCCTACTTCAAACATCCTGCACTTCCCATGGTTAACCCACCTAACCTGCACATCCCTGGACGCTATGGGGCAATCTAGGATGGCCAATCCACTCGAACCCACACAGCTTTGGACTACGGGAGGAAACCAGAGCAGCCGAAAGAATCCCATGCAGATGGGAGGGGGGGGGAGAGAATGTCTGTGAGGAGTTTACACAGTCACCAGAGAGTGGAATAGAACCCGGGTCCCTGGTGCTGAGGGGCAGTAGTGATAACCACGGAGCCACTGTGCCACGTACGGTGGTCCACGGGGTAGAAGTAAACAGAGGGGCCATTCCCCACTGCAACAAGGATAGGCTCGAGGGGAATAGGAGCATGCACTTCGGGGGGGGGGTAATTAAAATACAGGTTCTCTCCTTAGATGTCAAAATTCTGCCAATTAAATATAGGTTTGCAGAACATCCAATCCAGTTTTCCCATGTCACCTTGCTCCAAGCAACCGGCTGTGTCTGCACCATGTTCTCAAAACAGATTCTCTTGCAGCAACAGAAGGACTGCAATAGGCTTGACTGAGCAGAAAATATTGTACAGAGGTCAGTGGGCCAGCATGACAAACAGACCAGAGAGACCCGCACACACACAGAGACAGAGACGCACGCACAGACACAGACACACGCGCACATGCACAGAAACAGACAGAGAGACACACGCGCACACGCACAGAGACAAACAGAGACACATGCGCACACAGACACACACACGCGCACAGAGACACTAAGAGACATATGCATACACAGGCAACAGTTCCTTCTTTGCTGCTGCAACCCCTTACTATATCTTTTTAATATACTTTCATAGAAATATTCAAACTGTCCCTTCCGTAACCCACCAGGCCCCCCCGCCCCCCTTTAGGAAACTAATCTGACATATTTACAAACGAGGAAACAGTGAAAGACCCAGTGCTTCCTTCAAGACAGATGACAAACATGATTGCTCCTGAACAAGTCACAAGTTTGATAAAAATCTATGTTACAGCATTAAAGAAAATACAAACATTTGTGCACCAGATCGGTCTGAAAAACTCATCAGGTTCTAATAAATGAAAACCTTCCAGACTGGCGCACAGGTCAGTGTGTTACATACACAGATTACAAGTCCTTTTTTTTTTTAGAAAAGCTATTTAGAAAGTCCCGTCACATGAGAAGTTTAAAAAATAAAACAGGTCACTCCTCCTCGATGGTGCGAAACGCTCGCAATCCTGAAGAGGTCATGCTCTCATTTGGGGGTCAGGGGTCAGGCAAGATTCAGGGACCCCTTAAATCCCTGTTACTGCATTTCCTTCCGTTTTTGTTAAAAGGGGAAAAAAAATGGTACAGTTTGTGCCAATTTTGCTCTCCTGGGATCTTGAGCTGGGAAACCAACCTGTAGCTGCCAATGCTCCACGTCAACTCTTGACCTCCGAGATCGGCAGACAGGGGAACATTGTCTGGTCCATCTTTTACAACCACAGGGTTAAGTCACACCACATACTGACCGGGCCAGTGAGAAGGGTGGAAGCGCCTGTATTTTGTCAGAGAGAGGGCGGTTTTGTGGAGGGTGTAAGAGCACATCAAATTCCCCCCGAGGTGACAGTGACCACCCACCATCAGATGAGACGGAATTTGGTCGGTGAAGTTACTGGGGGAGGCCTCTCCCCAAGCACAGGGCCCGAGCCAGATGTCCCCACCCACTTGACCTCAAAGGGAGCCAAGAGAAAAAGGTTATCCCCACACTCGCGGTGTGTATGAGCTCTCGGGGGGAGGGGTCCCGCAAAGCAACACTGAGCTTTAAAATTCATTCTCACCCCCTAAATCATCCTGTTAAGGAGGGGGGAGGGGGTGGAGTACCATTAGGGAGGACTGTCCGGGGCTTTCGTCTACTGACAAGGAAGTGCTCACCGACACAGCTCCAAGCCAGGATGATGTGTGGGGCTCAGAAGGGAATTCTACAGATAGTGGGGGTCCCCGTGCCCTTGTCCTTGGAGAGGGTGGGGGGATCTGGAAGGTGCTACTGAAGGAGACCTCACTGCAGTACATCCTCGGCGGGTACGCACCACTTCTGCAGACAGCATGGCGACCTGCACCCGGAAGGAAAAGCGCCCCATCGTCTATCAGGGGACCGCTCTCCCCTGGGGCAGGGGGAGGGGGTGAGAGAACACACGCCGCAACGGTTTTGCGTGCAGCCTCCTTGGCATGAACAGAGACAGGCAGAGGTGATCGTGCTTTCCTGCTTTTAACTAAACACCCCCCCCCACCCCTCCCCGGAACAAAAAGCAAAAGCTTTGAAACACTACCCAAGCGCAAGACCAAGCAGGAACGTACACTGACAACATCAGCATCAGTGCTCCAAAGAGTCTCACCTGGAGTCCTGAATACAGGCACAGAGCAAATACCAAGCACGGCTTTGAGCAGAGGGAAATGGAGACTCCCCGCTCCGGATACACATAGATGCATCGTGTCCTCCCGGTGGAATTCCGACCAGGCCGGAGCACTGGACCACAAAGAATAAGCTTCCCCGAATTCAGAGAGAGAGTGGGGGTTCACGGGACAGGACGGCTGTCTCCCTGCTGGAGGGATGCCCTTCGCCTTCTCTGCTCAGTGCCCACAGGACAGTGGGTGGGTGGTGGAAACACCTCAGCCGCGTCACAGTGTACAAACGAAATGCTCACAGGGGTTCGGAGGGAGGGGGGGGGGGAAGAGGGGTCGTGGGAAGACTGGATGTGTATTGGCAAGGTTTCCCTTTTCCGGTTACTCCGAGAACGAGGGGAAGATGGGGAGTTCCGAGAACTCATCGCTGTTGTAACTGGTTCCCTGCTCCTCGTAGATTGACAGCATATCCTGAAACAGGTTAAGCAGCACCCTCGTGCATCCTGGTAGGCAGCCTCCCTCCCTGTGACAAGCTCCAGGAAAGGAAAGGTCTGCATTTTCTCAGCACTTGGGGAGCCCAAAGCACGCCACAAATGGCAGCCATGCGGCACCCCTCTCGCCCAAACTCAGCAGTTACTGGCAACATCGTCTGGAAGCTGGGGGGGGGGGGGGGGGGAGGGTGGGCAGCCGTTTGGTTACAACGGCTCTGGTGATATGGATGGCAACGGCCACACAGAGGGCACACTGTAAGATAAGACAAGACTCTTGGCACACAGGAATCCATTTGGCCCACTGCTCCCGTGCCAGCTACCAGGTAACATCAGTGGGCTGGTGACACAGAGGCCGTCAGGCTTCAGGGGTGGGGTGGGGGGGGGGGGGGGGCGGGGGGGTGGGAGACACTGTTTCCAATCCCACCTGGTGGAATTGAAATTCAACCGAAACAAATCTGGAACTGGAAGCTATGCTCGGGGATGGCGGCACTGACAAATGCGATCAATTTGGGTAAAAAAGGCCCCAACGGCTGGGCAGGGGTCACTAACGGGGGGGGGGAAATAAACTCACCACCTATACCTGGTCTGAGCCTAGATGTGACTCCAGACCAATCCAATCCATGTCTATTGCACAGTGATAGGCCATTCGGCCTGATGGGTTGACTGCCCTCTGAAATGGTGCCGAGCGAGACTCGGATTGAGTGGCGGTTGAGGGAAAGCCAGGCAACATTGGTAGCCCGCAGCAACGACACCCACAACATTAAGAGTACTCCGCCCGATACCCACTGCCCTATTCAGTCCACAGCCTCTATGAATCTTATCGCTTAGTTATCTGGAGGACTCTCTGAACCTTCCTGCTGAATCTGCTCCCACCGCCCTATAAGGTGGCCTGTCCCAGATCACAACACCTTGCCTCTCCTCACCACCAAGCATCTGGTGGCCGCCACCTCCGATTCTCTTTGAACTGTGTCCCCGCCAGTGACCGACTCTCCTGCCGTGGAGGATACACACAAAAAAGAATCACCCTACACCAGGTTATAGTCCAACAGGTTTACTTGAAAGCACCACCTTTCGGAGTGCCACTCCTTCATCAGGTAACTGTGACGAAGGATCAGAAGACACAGAATTTATAGCAAAGGACTATTGTCATGTCTACTTGGATATATTGAACAAACCTAGATTGACGTTAAGATGAAGGATTTAACAATATTCTAGTTTTGTTTAATTTATCATTTCAGTTGCATGACACTAATCTTTTGCTGTAAATTCTACGTCTTATGATCCTGCCCACGAGCTATCCGGACAAGGAGCAGTACTCCGAAAGCTTGGACTTCCAAATAAACCTCAAGATTAGAGTGGTGCTGGAAAAAACACAGCAAGTCAGGCAGCATCCAAGGAGCAGGAAAATCAAGGTTTCGGGCAAAAGCCCTTCCTCAGGGATCTCTGAAGGGCTTTTGCCCGAAATGTCGATTTTCCTGCTCCTTGGATGCTGCCTGACCTGCTGTGTTTTTTCCAGCACCACTCTGATCTCCAGCATCTGCAGTACCCACTTCCGAATAAACCCGTTGGACTATAACCTGGTGTTGTGCGATTTATAACTCTGGCAAAAGTGGGTACTGCAGACGCTGGAGATTAGAGTGGGTGATGGAAAAGTACAGCATGTCAGGCAGCACCCGAGGAGGAAAAAAAATCGACGTTTCGGGCAAAGGCCCTTCACCAGGGATGCTTTTTAACCCTGTCCACCCCGGTCCAACACTGGCTCCTCCACGGTCACGACGCAGTCTAGTCGCGCACCCCTGCAACCCCCCCCCGGTGATTTCAAATCTGCCCCGCCTAATCGCGCGGTGGGCTGTGTGCGCAGCGAGGACTGCTCACCGGAAACACCTCGGGCTGGCTCTGCTGTGCGTGCTGTTCGCTGGACGCCTGGGAGTGATGCTGTCCCTGCCACTGAGGCCACACCGAGCCTCCGTCCGCGGGCCGGCTCTGGAACGGTGAGCCTGTCTGCCCAGCTTCAGCTGCCCAAGGTTTTGGGAAGGAGAGAGAAAATAAATAAACAAGCAAACAAATAGATAAAGCTCGCTCTTTATTAAAAGCGAAAGCAGCAATTCCGCTCGTGGGGCAGAACGAAACAACGGTAAAAGGAAAGCTGACACACACACGGTCTTCACGAGGACTGTAGGGGTTATTAGAGAGGGAAAAATAACGATTCGCAACATGGGTACATAGCAACACGACAGGAGAGCACAAGGAATGCCGATGTAAAATCGGCCCAATCCGTAGTTAAATCGTGTAGTATCTGGCCATTCAGCCCGACGGGATCGGTGCTGGCCTTTATGATGCAACCCAGCTTTCTGCCACTAGCCCCTCTATTTCAGTGTGAATTGGGCAGGCACCAACACACGGATTTTGAGGGGGGGGGGGGGGGTCTTGAGGGGAGAACAGGCACCAGAGATGCACAGGAGGAAGTGAGGACTGCAGATGCTGGAGATCAGAGCTGAAAATTGTGTTGCTGGCAAAGCGCAGGAACGAAGGAGGGCTCATGCCTGAAACGTCGATTCCCGTCGTGCTCCTCGGATGCTGCCTGACCTGCTGTGCTTTTCCAGCAACACATGTTTCACCAGAGATGCACAGCTTTCTGTCTCAAACTCGTCAGGATGGAATGTAAGATTGCCAAATATCTAAGCAGTCGGGGCTAATCCATGCTCTCTGGCCGTGGTGTGGGGTCAGGAGGGAGACAGTGAACGGCATTCGATTGGGGCGGGGGTTTGCTCCTCTCTCTGCAACTCGGAAACATGGAGCAGAGCGGGGAAAGAGAATTATAATCCTCGGCACAACACAGTGGGCTGAAGGGCCTGTTCTAGTTCTATGTTCTAAGAGCAAGGTTGGTTACCTACCGAAAGCAGACGTGCGGTTAGCAAGGGATGGGTAGGCGGTGCCTCCTGCCGTGGACGTGGCTACAGGGCTGGCAAGGGGGCTGAAGGAAGCAGTGTTGGCCGTGAAACTCCGGTTGGCTGCCATGCCAAACTGGGGCGACTGCGTCTTTGCCCCCTGGGCTGCTATCTGCAAGAAGAACACACAAGACAGGAGGTTAGGGGGGAAAAAGGCCATGGGGCGGAATGGTGACTCATCTCACAGCGTCACCATCACATGAAACCCCACTGCCAGTTCATACAGTCAGAGAGATGTACAGCACAGAAACAGACCCTTCGGCCCAATGCGTCCATGCTGACCAGATATCCCAACCCAATCCAGTCCCATTTGCCAGCACTGGGCCCATATCCCTCCAAACCCTTCCTATTCGTGTCCCATCCAGATGCCTTTTAAATGCTGTCATTGTACCAGCCTCCACCACTTCCTCTCGCAGCTCATTCCACACACACATCATCCTCTGCGTGAATAAATTGTCCCTCAGGTCCCTTTCCCCTCTCACCCTAAACCTATGCCTCTCTAGTTCTGGACTCCCCCACCCCAGGGAAAAGACCTTGTCTATTTACCCTATCCATGCCCCCTCATGATTTTATAAACCTCTATAAGGTCACCCCTCAGCCTCCGACGCTCCAGGGAAAACAGGCCCAGCCTGTTCAACCTCTCCCTTTAGCTCAAATCCTCATGTCATACAGACCCTTCGGCCCAACCAGTCCATGCCGACCACAATCCCAAACTAAACTAGTCCCACCCACCTGCTCCTGGCTCATATCCCTCCAAACCTTTCCTTTTTAATGTCTTTTAAGCGTTATAACTGTACCCGCGTCCGCTATTTCCACTGGGATTTCATTCCACGCACGAACCACCCTCTAAAAACAAAAAAGGCCCCTCATGTCCTTTTTAAATCTCTTTCTAGTCTCACATTAAAAAATGTGTGCACTAGTTTTGAATTTACCTCCCCTACCCTAGGGAAAAGCCCTTTGTCATTCACCTTAACTATACCCCTCATTAACCTCTATAAAAAAGGTCAGCTCACAACCCGCCCACATTCCACTGAAAGAAGTCCCAGCCTATTTTTAAATAGGTCAAGCCCTCCATTCCCAGTAACATCCTGGTAAATCTGTTCTGAACTCTCTGCAGCTTAATAACATCCTTCCCACAGCAGAGTGGCCAGAACTGAACTGGCCCCAAAGTCCTGTACATCCTCAACAGGATGTCCCAACTCCTATACTCTAAGAGTGAGTAATGAAGGCAAGCGTGCTAAACACCTCTTGACCACCCTGCCACACACATTTCAAAGAATGATGTACCTGAATCCCTAGGTCTCTGCTCTACAACACAACCTATAAAGCCTGCCTTTGTTTGTTTTACCAGAACGCAATACCTTGTATTTATCCAAATTAGAGGCCATCTGCCACTCCTCAGCCCATTGACCCAATCAATCAAGATCGACTTTCCTGCTCATCCGATGCTGTCTGACCTGCGTTTTTCCAGCTCCACATTCTATCGACTCTGACTTGCAGCATCTGCAGTCCTTACTATCTCTTTGTAATCTTAGAAAACCATCTTCACTGCCCACTCATGGCTAAATCTCCTTAATTTGCCTCCCGCAAAGATACAACACCAGACCCTAAATCGATCCAGTCGATTTCAGTAGCTCGGTGGTTAGCACCACTGCCTCACAGCGCCAGGGACCCAGGTTCGATTCCAGCCTCGGGCGGCTGCTGGTGCAGAGTTTCCACATTCTCTCCAAGTCTGCATGGGTTTCCTCCAAGTACTCTTTTTTTTTCCCCCACAATTCAAAGATGTGCAGGTCATGTGGGTCAGCCATTCCTGATTTTGCCAGAAATGTCAATTTTCCTGCTCCTCGGATGCTGCCTGACCTGCTGTGCTTTTCCAGCACCCACTCTGATCTAAACAGCCATAATAAAAGCCCCATTACATGTTGGCTGGGTGGGATGCTCTTCAAGGATCGGTGCAGGCTTAATGGGCCGAATGGCCTCCTTCGGCACTTCTTGATTCTCGAGGCTTCCTTCGTGGCACCAGCACCCAGCGAGGACCTTTGACTTGCAAAAACCACAGGAGTTAATCCAGAACCCACTGCGGTCAAGGCGCCAGTCAGTCAGTCAGGAGCGCGAGGAAATACACCCCACATGCCTGGAAGGGTGGCAGCTCCATCAATCTTGAGGTTCGACACCACCCAGGACAAAGCAAAGCTCCATTGTAACGCCATCCACCACCTTTAACTACCACTCCCTCCCTCACTGCAGCAGCAGCAGCGTGCACCATCCACAAGAAGGTACCGTCACGCCAAGACGGCACCTTCCAAACCCAGGACCTCTACCCTCTACAGGGGCAAGGCCAGCAGATGCAAGAGAACGCAACCCCAGCCAAGCACCACCCAGATTTGAATGTATGTCAGCCGCCCCTTGATTGCTCAGGAGTCAAAATCCAGGAAGTCCTGCAGTGCCGTTAGGAAGGTGCATCTACACACCACTCGGTTCTGAGCGGTGACTCACCACAACTTGCCCCAGGGTAGGGCAAGTCTAGCTAGCGATTCCCGCAGAGTTACAGAGATGTACGTGGACACAAACCCTTTGGTCCAACTTGTCCGTGACAACCAGACATTCTGCATTAATCTAATCTCACACGCCAGCACTTGGCCCATATCCCTCCAAACCCTTCCTATCCATGTCCCCATCCCAGATGCCTTTTAAATGTTGTCATTGTACCAGCCTCCACCACTCCCTCTGGCAGCTCATTCCATACACGTACCACCCTCTGTGTGAAAAAGTTGCCCTTCTGGTCCCTTTTAAATCCTTCCCCTCCCACCTTACACCTGTGCCCTTCGAACTTTGGACCCCCTACCTCAGGCAAAAGATTTTGTCTATTCACCCTATCAGTGTATCCTCGTGATTTTATAAATCTCTATAAGGCCACCCCTCAAGCCTCTGACACTCCAGGGAAAACAGCCCCAGCCTGTTCAGCCTTTCCCACATCAACGAACCAACTTGCAATTGATCCTTTTGGGATCACGTTCCACAATCCTGTGATCCCAAGGCAAGGTTACAGGGATCGGGAAGGCAGGGACACAAAAAAAACAACAGCACGATGCCGGAAGCTCACCAGGAAATTTTTTTTTTTTTAAAAAACAAAAGGCGTCCAAACCTGCGCTGGGAACGGCGGGCGGCTTCCACTCCAGGTGTTGCCGGTAACTTGACCGCTGACCGACTGCCGTGAGATCTGAGCCAGGATCTGCCCTGCCGACGCCGGCTGCTGGACAATGTTCACAGGAGCCACCATGGTGGAGCTGGCGGGGAAGGGCGGAGGAGCGGTCAGAAGCAGAGGCAAGACGCCGCGGCGCAGCGCAGCACAAGACACCAGCGTGCCCTCACTACAGTCTCCACGCGTTTCGGGACCAACGAGGGGGCTATGGAGGGAGATTTGACCTGTACGAAACGGTTTGGGGAGGGGCTTCCGCTCGCGGACGGAGAGAAGCTGGAGAAGTTCAGCTCATTCTCCTCTGATCTGGAGGTGCCGGTCTTGGACTGGCGCAGACAAGGTTAGAGGTCACATGGCACCAGCTTAGAGTGCAACAGGTTTGTTTGAAATCGGAGCACTGCCCCTTCATCAGGTGAAGACTGGTGTCGTGTGCTACACAGTGGCTTAGTGGTTAGCACCGCTACCCCACAGTGCCGGAGACCTGGGTTAGATCCCAGCCTCGGGTGACTGCCTGTGTGCAGACTGAACATGCTCCCTGTGACTGCATGGGTTTCCTCCGGTTAGGGTGGATTGGCCATGCTAAATTGTCCCATAGTATCCAGGGATGTGCAGGTTAGGGTGGATTGGCCATGCTAAATTGTGTCATAGTGCCCAGGGATGTGCAGGTTAGGGTGGAATGGCCATGCTAAATTGTCCCATAGTGCCCAGGGATGTGCAGGTTAGGGTGGATTGGCCATGCTAAATTGTCCCATAGTGCCCAGGGATGTGCAGGTTAGGGTGGATTGGCCATGCTAAATTGTCCCATAGTGCCCAGGGATGTGCAGGGGTGGATTGGCCATGCTAAATTGTCCCGTAGTGCCCAGGGATGTGTCGGTTAGGTGGTTTAGCCATGGGAAAATGCAGGATTTGGGAAAGGGTGGGATGGTCTTCAGAGGTTTGGCGCGGACCCGATGGAACACCCGTCCTGCTTCCGCGCTGCAGAGATTCTACAATTCTATGGCAGCACATTCGGCTTTTAGGCACATCTCCATCTGCAGCATCGGGAGGCACTTCTGTCTACCGCGGGACACAACAGATACCTGAAGTTCTGTGTGGGCCGTGCTGATGGGAAGGAGGTCCCCTGCTGGAAGATCTGCTGAGTCCCGGTACCCGGCGTTGAGGGAATCACCTTACTCTGTTCAGCTGCATCAAGGCAAGGAAATGATAGTCAACACACACATCAACTGACTGACTGCAGCGGAACAGAGTACTCCGTCGGCCACCTGACCTCCCGAGGCATTTCACAGAAACAAGAACAGATAAAAAAAGCACTATAGGGCACCGCTTCCATCACCTCGAGACTTTAGTGCAGACACAGCTAACGTTCTGGGGACCAGAGCTCAAATCCCACTATGGCCGAATTTGAATTCAATAAAATTCTGGAATTATGAGTCTAATGATGACCATGAATCCTTGTTGATTGTTGGGAAAACCCATCTGGTTTACTAATGTCCCTTAGGGTGTGGAATGCATTGCCAGCGGTGGTACTAGAGTCAGATCGGTTGGTGATGTTCAAGCGACTCTTGGATAGGCACATGGACGCTAATGAAGTGAATGTAGGTTAGTTTGAACTTAGAGTAAGATAAAAGGCTGGCACGACATCAAGTGTGTCTACTGTTTTATGTTCATCTGCCTTCCTTACCTGGTCTGGCCTACATATGACTCCAGACCCACAATACCTCTGGCAGTCAATGCGAGCCCAGCTACAGACATCCTGCGGGTGAATAAAAAAAAAAGAACTGGCTGTGGCGAAGGGCTGTGGCGAAGGCAGTGCAACAGCCAATTTGCAGAAAGCAAGCTCCTGCTAATGACTACAGATGACCCAATGTAGGTCAAAGGACAAACATCTGCCCCCAGTACGTTAGAGAGAACTGCCTATGACCCCCCACTCCCAAAAACACCCACCCACTATGCTCTTCTTCCAAACACAGGTGGTGTAAGAATCACTGGGGGAGGGGGTTAGTTTAATGCTTCACTCCCAAAGCTGCATCGATCCACCTCCCTTGACGACAACACCACCCCCACCCCAATCGCCCCGCCGTTCGCAAACATTTAACAAGACCAACAAGAGAGAGGCCACCGAGCGGCTTGCTTGCCTGTGGGAAGGGCAGAGTAGATTTCGGTGTAGCGCGGGTCGGTTTCCTGACTGTACAAGGGCTCTGCTTTGCTGATCGGTTTTGTGTGCTCCGACGGTGCGGCAACCTAGGAGGATCAGATTAAATCATGGCCGGCTCAAAGCGTGGTCAACGTGCCCACCTGCTTCCCCTGCCCCCAAAAGAACAAAACAAGTCGAACAACCGCAGGGAGACGTCGCTCGGGACGGCTGGGACGCAGGCGGATGGACTTGTATCACGCCAACCCGCTTTGACACCCCTCCGGTGTAGCTGCCGGAGAGAGGAAATGGGGGAAGTCAACCACGTCCCCGCTCCCCCAGCCCCAGTTCGATTTCCTGAAGCACGCGGTGGAGTGCAGGCAGGACTCAGTGTAAGAACAGGAGGCTGCGCTGGTCAGAGCCAGGCTTCTGGAGAGGAAGTTCCCTGCTGATGGCTCTTCCTCTCTGGTCACACCGGGGGATGGGGGGGTGAGCAGCCCTCGTTCGGAGGGCCAGCACAGATGCGACGGGGCCTTCCTGAGCCAGATGGGAGAGAACAGTTCAGAGATTGACCCGAGGCTGACATTTGCTACACTCCAAGTGCCTGGTCTACCCGACAGCCTCGTTCAAAAATCAGGAGGCGGTGGCAGCGACGGTGGTGGTGGCGGGACGGCTGCGACCAGCATCCACTGGGAAGCTAATAAGCAGTCCGAGATGGCCAGGGTTGGAGACTGACACAGATATTCATTTACCTGGGAATGTTCATAGCTGAGATCTTCTTGCCCAGCGATAGCAGGAGGCTGCTGCAGGTGCCTGTGGGAACAAATCCATGCCCATCACTTGCTTCAATGTAGGACAGAATAGCATACCTCGAAGTCATTCATGCAAACATCATGTTATGAAGGTGCGGAGGTGTACTGTGCCTTTAAGAGAGCTGAAAAGCTAGCAAGGACTGACAAAGCACACAGAATCCTGAACAAAGGAAGAATGTACCACTTGGGAAACAAATAGCTTGCAGCTGAGTTGCCATGAGAAAACAGATTCAAATTCAGCCAGTTTAAAATTATGCCCCAAGATACCAAAATCCAATCAAATTTGAATAATATTAAAACCAATGAAACAATCCAATGTTTTTGGGAATAAAACAGAGTAAAGCTGTCTATATACTTTTTGGAAGTGTGGTCTCCTTTATAATGGAGGAGAAACACCAGCCATATTGGCCAAAGAGTGTGGCGCTGGAAAAGTACAGCCGGTCATGCAGCATCCAAGGAGCAAAAGAATCGACATTTCCAGCATGCACTCTTCATCAGGAATGAGTGACGAACTCGATTTGATTCCAACCTTGGATGACTGACTGTGTGGAGTTTGCACATTGATAGAATCCCTACAGTGCGGAAACAGGCCCTTCAGCCCATCAGTGTTTACTGAGGAGAAGGACATGCAAGATATAGAATGTAGGGAAATAGATGGTGACATCTTGAAAAATGTCAAAATTACGGGGGGGGGGGGGGGGGGGGGAAGTGTTGGATGTCTTGAAACGCATAAAAATGGATAAATCCCCAGGACCTGATCAGGCGTACTCTAGAACTCTGTGGGAAGCTAGGAAAGTGATTGCTGGGCCTCTTGCTGAGATATCTGTATCATCATAGTCACAGGTGAGGTGCTGGGAGACTGGAGGTTGGCTAACGTGGTGCCACTTTTTAAGAAGGGTGGTAAGGACAAGCCAGGGAACTATAGACCAGTGACCAACTTGATTGAGTGTTTTTTTGAAGGAGTAACAAAGAGGATTGAGGAGGGCAGAGCGGTGGACGTGATCGATATGGACTTCAGTAAGGTGTTCGACAAGGTTCTCCATAGGAGATTGGTTAGATCTCATGGAATACAGGGAGAACTAGCCATTTGGATACAGAACTGGCTCAAAGGGAGAAGACAGAGGGTGGTGGTGGAGGGTTGTTTTTCAGACTGGAGGCCTGTGACCAGTGGAGTGCCACCAGAATCGGTGCTGGGCCCTCTACTTTTCATCATTTATATAAACGATTTGGATGTGAGCATAAGAGGTACAGTTAGTAAGTTTACAGAGGACACCAAACTTGGAGGTGTAGTGGACAGCGAAGACGGTTACCTCAGATTACAACAGGATCTGGACCAGGTGGGCCAATGGGCTGAGGAGTGGCAGATGGAGTTTAATTCAGATAAATGTGAGGTGCTGCATTTTGGGAAAGCAAATCTTAGCAGGACTTATACACTTAATGGTAAGGTCCTGGGGAGTGTTGCTGAACAAAGAGACCTTGGAGTGCAGGTTCATAGCTCCTTGAAAGTGGAGTCGCAGGTCGATAGGATAGTGAAGGCGGCGTTTGGTATGCTTTCCTTTATTGGTCAGAGTATTGAGTACAGGAGTTGGGAGGTCATGTTGCGGCTGGACAGGACATTCTTTAGGCCACTGTTGGAATATTGTGAGCAATTCTGGTCTCCTTCCTATCGGAAGAATGTTGTCAAACCTGAAAGGGTTCAGAAAAGATTTACAAGGATGTTGGAGGATTTGAGCTATACGAACAGGCTGGAACAGTTTCCCCTGGAGCGTCAGAGGCTGAGGTTTATAGGTTTGTAAAATCATGAGGGGCATGGATAGGGTAAATAGACAAGCTCTTTTCCTTGGGGTGGGGGAGTCCAGAACTAGTGAGGGCATAGGTTTAGGGTGAGAGGGGAAAGATATATATATTAAAAAAAAGACCTAAGAGGCAACTTTTTCCACGTAGGGGGTGGCAGGTGTATGGAATGAGCTGCCAGAGGAAGTAATGGAGGCTCTTATAATTGCAACACTTAAAAGGCACCTGGATGGGTATATGAATAGGAAGGGTTTGGAGGGTGATGGCAGGTGGGACTAGATTGGGTTGGGATATCTGGTTGGCGCGGACGAGTTGGACCGAAGGGTCTGTTTCCATACTGTACACTGACCCTCCAACGAATGATGCCCAAAACGTCGCCTCTCATGCTGCTCGGATGCTGCCTGACCTACTGTGCTTTTAGAGCACCACACCTTTTGACTCTCCAGCGTCTGCAGTCCTCACTTCCTCAGAGCCATTTCAGTCAAAGTAAACTCGGCAAACTGTAACATGGAGAAGGACCCAGACCATCAGGATGATCCCTGGCATGGAGGGACTGTCCTATAAGCAAAGGTTAAACAGGTTAGGACTCTACCCACTGGAGTCAAGAATGAGTGGTGATCTCATTGAGAGAGATGGGAATCTTAAAAGGGCTTCACAGAGTAAGTGCTGAGAGGATGTTTCTCCCCTCATGGGAAGAGTCTAGGACCAGAGGGCAATGTCTCAGAATAAAGACTAAGGTGAGGAGGAATTTCCTCCCTCAGAAAGTCAAGAATCTTTGGAACTCCTTGCAGAGCGCTGTGGGGCCAGACTCCTTGTGTATATTTAAGATTCTTCATGAGGCAGGGAATCAAGGGAAAAAGGGTAGGCAAGTGGACACAAGAAACTGAAAGAACTGCGGACACTGTAAATCAGAAACAAAAACCAATTGCTGGAAAAGTCCAGCAGGTCTGGCAGCACCGGTGGAGAGAAAGCAGAGTTAACGTTTCGGGTTGAGCGGCCTTTCCTCAGAACAGTTCTGAGCAAGGGTCACTCAACCCAAAACGTTAACTCCGATTTCACTCCGCAGAGTCTGCCAGCCCTGCTGAGCTTTTCCAGCAATGTCTAGACACGAGGAACATTTGATCAGCCATACTCCTGTTGAACAGTAGTGCAGGCTTGAGGGGCCGAATGGCTTACTATTGTTCATGTTGCATAGGCGGTTTTTTGAAGCGACGTTGGTTGAGAAATAGTGACCCAAGGGAGAGCATACTCGTTTCCACTCTGAAATGCCCACCAGTTTTCTCTTCACCTGAGGAGGCAGAAGGTTTGAACCAATTCTAATCTACTCGTAGTTCAATCCCAATCGCTGAATTAGCTCCTCTCTCGGACTACACTGACCTCTACGTGCTTCCACCCCTTAGTGTTCCTCTGTATGTTGAAGAATAAGATTAGCCAGACTCCCTCCACCTGAATAATGGCCCAACCTCACCTCCCAGCAGGCACAGACATCAGATCAGAAAAGACTTGACCAGTGGCATACTGGTAACCCAGAGGACACACGCTCGAATGTTAATTCCATGAACAAAATCTGGAATTGCAAGCTTGTCACCGAGATGGTAAGAACCACCAAATGTCGGGGTTAAATTAAAAAAAACCTCATCTGGTCCACTCCCTGGCAAACGAAATACGGTGCCACTGTCTGGTCTGGAACTACACGTGACTCCAGACCCCACAGCAATGGGCACAACTTTTCCTCAACAGCACTAACAAGGCACTCAGTTCAAGGGGCAATTGGGCACAGGCAAAAAAAAAAGCCAAGGCTTGTGATCGATCCCCCGCCCCGCCACCCCAGGAGAAGCTGTTCAGACTTAAATACCAACACCAGGCGCCAACGCTCTCACAGACAACGTTTAGCCCCCCAAGTGGAGCATTCCCCTGGCCTTCAGGTGGTTAGATAGTGGGACGTACTTGACATTGGTGTTGGTGCAGACGATGTACTCGATGTCATCGGAGTATGGGTTCTGGAAGGTGAAGCTGCTCGTCCTGATCACCACCCACTCCCGGCTCTTGGTCTGGAACCGGAACATGACCGACAGTACCTGGCCTTTCAACGTGACCACCTGCAAACAGGAAAGAGGGAGACAGCCGAGTAAGCCAGAGGTACTGCTGCGCTTTGCAAGCGGGTCACCCCACTACAGGAAGGATATCAGAAAAGCTAGAAAGAACGCAGGAAAGACCAGACAGTTTGAGTCATAAAGAGAGGCTGGGGCTTCTTTCTCCTGGAGTGCAGGTAACCCAAGGGTAACCTCATAGAGGTCTAGGCGACGGCCATCGACAAGGTGGGCAGCCGACAGGCTTTCTCCCGGGGTTGGGGAGTCTAAAACTAGATGGTAGAGGTTTGTGGTGCAAGGGGACAGGTACTCAAGGTTCCAGAGGGTGGTGAGTGTCTGGCACAGGCTGCCAGAGGTAGTGGAGGCGGCTGGTGTAATTTGGTCATTTAGACAGGTAGTAGTTAATTGTGAAAAGTGGGCGGCATGGACAATGTCAGTCAAAGGGCCGGTTTCCATGCTGCAGACTTGTACAATTCCAAGTCTGTCAAAGCCATCAGGCCCGAAGGCACCAGCAGGTGACACCCAACCGCTTGGAGGGCTTGCGCGCACCCACTGGCCTGGAGTCGATGGACTTCTTCTTCTGGAAGTGCAGACACTGGGGGGAGAATGTGCAAACTCCACACAGACAGACAGTCAGGTCCCTGGCACTGTAAGGCAGCAGTGTTAACCACCTAGCCACTGCACTTTTCTCCTCGGTGTCTGTGCTGTTTTCCTTCAGGTTCCTCCCACAATCCATTGATGTGCAAGTTACGGTGCGTTGGCCATGCTAAATTGTCCCATAGTGCCCAGGGATGTGCAGGTTAGGGTGGATTGGCCATGCTAAATTGTCCCGTAGTGCCCAGGGATGTGCAGGTTAGGGTGTATTGGCATTTGGCATGTGCAGATTTACATGACTCAATGGGCTGAACAGCCTCTGTCTGCACTACAGGGATTTTATGATATCAGACAGGCACTTTATAGGAATAAACTCTCAGGGATAAGAGGGAGACCACTATCCAAGTGGGAATGAGGCTGACTGATCACTCTACATCAGGCCAGCACAGACCTCCAACAGGACAAACAACTGCTTTCTGCCTCAATGAATCTCGTGCTCACACAGACATATCCCTGAATGGTTTCCAAAACCAGAGGGAGACATTACCTGCTGAAAGCTGTCTTGTAAAAGTCCCTTATCCTCTGGGTGGGCGAAATCCACAATATCTTTCCCCAACAACTCCTTTGAAACAGAACAACGGAAAAAGGAAGAGAGAGCGGGGGGGGAGAAGTGGGAGAGATAAGTAGATAAGTATTTTTGCTGAATGAGACACGTTCATGCGATCACAAAACAGGAATGGGAGCAACAGTTGGGCTCCCATTGCTATTGGCAGAGCAGAGTGTACCACACGAGTACAGCTCCTGTTACCCCACTACCAAGCCCAGTGTGCCAGGCGTTAGTCTTGGGACAAACCTTATTCTTGTGCCAGCATTACAAAAGAAAAAGAGGGTGGAGAATCCAACATGGGTCATCCCAATATTGCAGCTTGCGGGATCCTCCTATGCCCAAAATGACTGCCATTTGATTGGCTGCATTATTGTCACATGGTACAGGGAGAAGTTTTATTTTGCCTGCAGTACGAACCATACAGAGTGCTTCAGGGGAACAGGACAGAGCGAGGAATACAATGTTTTGGCTGTGGAGAAGGTACACAGCGAGGGAGATCAACATGTAAATTCAGAGTTTGAGAGGTCCATCCTTAAGTCTAACGACAGCGGGGAGAGCACGTGGTGTCCACCAACACCCTGGAGTTGTTCAGGGAGAGGTGGGCGCCGCAGGGAGTGGAGTGCATTATTTCCCCCTCCAACTCTATTTTGATTTAATCCCTGCCCTCCCCTTCACTGTTTGATCACACAGCATTGCCCTTTGATGCGAAGGGCACTGCCCACTTGGTTGTTTCTTTTCTACCTGGTGGTGGAAATTGAATAAAGGTTCGTGCTCCTTGTGAGACACAGTGAAATACACGCCTGCACACATACAACATGGATGCGGGG
>NC_057760.1:1369605-1403268 GCF_004010195.1 Chiloscyllium plagiosum | reverse complement strand
AATAAGCACTATTGCAGTCAGGCGGCAGTGTGGGGAGAAGAAAAAACAACAGCGGAGAAAAAGCTGCTCTTGAATCTGCTGGCACGTATGTTTTTCTATTTTCTGCTCAACAGAAGGAGCTTGGAAGAGATTGTAACCAGGGTGGGAGGGGTCTTCGATGATGCTGGCTGCCTTCCCGAGGCACTGAGAAGTGGAGACGGAGTCAGTGGATGGAAGGTTGGCTTGCGTGCGTGATGGACTGGGCAGCTGCCATACCAAGAGCGAGAAAATGGGAAGCATCTTCATGGACGGACAATGACTACACTTTACTGAATTCGAAGTGCCCACAAGTCGCTGGAGGAATACACATTCCTCATTCCTTGCTGCCTTTCAAATGCAGCCGCTGGGGTCTTTTTTTTTTGGTAGGGTGGGGTGCGTAACTGGCATCAGAGCCACTGCAGGCAGGTTAACCATCTTTGCCAGGAACGCCCCTCCCTCCACCCGCCTGACCTCTCAACCAAGGGGCAAGAGACCACCCGACACCAACCAGCTCAACAGCAGGTCAGCGGGGACGGGCGCAAGGACCTACCTGAGGCTGGTAGCCGACCGTGCCCAGGCACCGGTGATCGACGAAGGTGAAGACGCCGTTGGGGTTGTGCCTGGAGAGGAACTCAACAGGCACGGTGTTACCCTTCATGTCCAGACAGCTGGGAGAACTTGTGACCTTACCGAAACGACAGGAGGTAGAGGTTTCCAAAAAAAAACAATGATTAGACGTGCTCGGGATGCGCACTGCCCATCACTTCATGAACGAGTGTCAGAAGGTCAACAAACATGGAATCCAACATGCACACATTCCCTTCGCCCCCCCTGCCTCCCCACATCAGTGATGCGGTACTGAGGGACAGCTTGCACTGAGCTCTCGCCATATCCCGGGATCCAATATTGATCCCCAAACCTACATCTCCAAGTACAGTGCAGTTTTTATTACAAATTCATTTACATGGTGAGGGTGCGGCTGGCTAAGCCAGCATTTATTGCCCCATCCCTAATTGACCAGAGGTCAGTCAAGAGTCAACCACGTTACTGGGGGTCTGGAGTCACGTGTAGGCCAGACCAGGTAAGGATGGCAGTTTCCTTCCTTGAAAAGGACATTAGTGAACCAGATGGGATGTTCCAACAATGAATTAATGGTCATTAGACTCTTCACTCCAGATTTTTAATGAATTCAAAATTCCACCATTTTTCCGTGGCGGGAAACCAACCCAGGTCCCCAGAACATTCCCTGGGTTTCCAGATTAACAGTCCAGTGATAATCCCACTAGGCCATCACCTTCACCCACACAGTACCCACCCCCCCCACCAAGTTCCTGGGATCTTGCTGCACGTCAAATGGCTGATGGGCATTTCAAAAGCACTTCCCCACACTCTCCCCTCATCCCTTCATTCCTTGCAAGATTAAGAATTTATCAATCTCAGCCTTGAAGACATTTAATGTGCCGGTCTCCTCTGCGCTCCGTGGCAGTTGGAGCACCCGATGGGAACAGGAGATGCTACTGAATTGAGTGTGAACGTTACTTTGCCATGAAACATCCATGACGTTGGATCCCAATCCTCATCACAGAGGCCAATCATCCAGTCACAGGGCTGGGCCCATTGAAATTCTCCCAGAGTAATTTCACAGCAGATAATCTAAGCTCTGACAAGGTCACCCTCCCTCCCCTTAACAATGCCACATCCACTTCAACGCGTAGCACTGATCATTCAAACACCACCACCACTCCCGCAAATGGGATTAGATTAATTTAGGACATCAGTTCAGCATGGACGAGTTGGACCAAAGGGTCTATGACCATGCTCTAGAACAACTCTGAGAAAGTGAGGACTGGAGACTAGAGTCAAAAAGGTGTGGTGCTGGAAACGCACAGCCTGTCAGGCAAGCACACCCCCACATTCATGATGAAGAGCCTACGCTTGAAACGTCGACTCTCCTGCTCCTCAGATGCTGCCTGACTGGCCATGCTTTTCCAGCACCGCACTTTTTGTCGAAGACTGTAGCGTTGGCAGGCATTGCCCTCAGCCACTTTCAACACGAGTCCAAGGCAGGCTCTGGTCTTACCTGCAGACGTCCGATAGCCACCAGGCAAAACTTGTTCCCTTGACCGTCTGGTTCATCGTCAGGGAGCGTCACACCTGAGAAACAACGACAACAGCCACGGTTCAAGATCCGCTTTCTCTACCCATTCCCCTGCGACCTGCTCCCCACAAACCACCGGCAGCCCCCACCTCACTCTCCCGTAACCTGCAGCCTCGGCGCCAAATCGAACATCCACACAAACCGGGCGCAAACTCACCTGCGGGAGGCCAGGCTTTTATGTAACCTGTGCAGTGCACGACCACATACTGAGTCTCTCCTTCTTTGACTGGACCTAGTCCGTTTCTGGGAACAGGATGAAAGACAGGAGTGTGAGGAAATGAGGATGGTAGGAAATATCCCACAAAAAAAAACTGCTTCGGGCCGGAACGTCAACACCTCTATGCCAAGGATATATCTGGCGATTTCCCTTCCACAGAAGGGCTCAAGCCTCTCAAATCCTTTAGGGTGACGGGGGAGATGATCAAAACGTCCTTACAGGAGGCGAGCATCACTGGCTGGGCCAGTTTTTGCTGCCATTCCCGTAATCGCCCCTCCAGGTGGTACCAGCAAGCCACCTGCTGTAGGGACATCTAGAATAAGTTTAGGGAGAGTGCTCCAGAATTTTGGCCCCAGTGACACTGAAGGAACTTCTCCGTACACTTCTAAGTCAGGATGGCGGAGGGGCTCAGAGGGGAGATCACAGTGGAACGGCATGCCCTGGTATCTACACCCTTGCCCTTTTACGGCATTGGAAGTCATGGGTTTGGGATGTCTGAAAGGACCCCTTGCGAGTTGCCACAGTGCGTCTTGTGGATGGTACACACTGCTGCTGATTGAGCACCGGTGATGGCAGGAGCAGATGTTAAAAGGTGGCAGATGGGATGTTGTTCAAGTGGGTTGTCTTTCTTACGAACTCAAGTCACTTTTAACAAGGGGATAAAAGACGCAAAGCACCAAGGTTTATGTCGAGTGGAAGTACTAACAATAAAACGTGGAAAACTGGCTAGCAAAACCCCCAAACCTGACAGTGCCTACCCTTAAAAGATGGGGCTGGAAATGTTTATTAGAATCACAAATTCTATAGGTTCCTGTGAATTACAAAACTACAAATAAGGCAACTTGGCTAAAGAAAGGAGGGAGACAGCAAGCAGGAAATTCTAGGTCAGTTGGTTTAAAGTGTGGAAAGTTGCTGGAATCCATTTTTAAGGAAACACTAGCTAGGATACTTAGATGGTCACAAGATATCCAGGCAGACTCCAACGTGGTTTAGTGAAAAGGAAAATATATTGTTTGATCAATCAGGGTTCTTTTGAAGATTGGGAGAAAGTGAGAACTGCAGATGCTGGAAATCAGAGTCGAGTGTGGGATGCTAGAAAAGCATAGCAGGCCAGGCAGCAACTGAGGAGCAGGAGAATCGACGTTTTGGGCCAGAACACTTAGTCAGGATCGGATGATGAAGGGCTTCTGCCCGAAACGTCGATTCTTCTGCTCCTCGGATGCTGCCTGGCCTGCTGTGCTTTTCCAGCGTCCCACACTCTTGCTACTTTTGAACATTGAACTAGCTGAGTAGATAAAGGGGCAATCAGTAGATGGCGTATATTAGGGTTCACAAAAGGTATTTAATGAGGCACCATGTAAAAAGATTACTGCTCAAGCCGAGACTTTGTGGTGCTGGGCCTGATGTACTACAGCAGACAGAGGACTGGCTAACAAAGGTGGATACAAGTGGGCCGTTTCCACGATTGTAAGCCTAGCTGGTAGGAATGCCACAGGATCGAGTGCTGGGACTCGTAGCAATTTAGGCCTTGTAATCATGCCCATAATCACATCAGACATAATCTAGCTCAACAGCAGAACAGGTATGATGGGTCAAGAGGCCTCCTCCGTCTCCTGTGCTTCTTGATTCTCAGAGGTTCTGCTCAACGCATCTTTACTCTGAGTTTGGCCAGACTTTGGGGAACTGAACAATTCTGCACAAGACTAATTAAATCATTCCAATCAGGAATTGGGAAGCAATCTGGAAAGCGCGAGGAGGATGGGGAACTCCCTCCCACCCATGGGAGGTGAGGCATTGAAAAGCGGGGAGCTGGATAAACACGAGGGAGAAAGGAACAGAAGGATATGGTGATGGGGTGAGATGAAGTGGGGGGTAAAAGGGGCAGGAGGATTGCACGGCGTAGAAGCACGGGCACGGAGCACAGGGGGCCAAATCTGCCGGATCACCTGTATCTGTTCCTCAGGAAGCTGAGTCTGCTCATGGATGCCGGATCCTCTGTCGCATTCCCACACCTTGGAAACAGCAAATTGTTAGAATTCAAACTCGGGAGGCACCTGGAAAAGTTGCCAGAAAAGCTCAATTCTACTTGCTCATCAGCTCTCTCAATCTTTCCCCAACCAGAACTGTAGAATCGCAATATATTGCCTTCCACAACCTCAAGACTCCTCAAATCACTTTAAGGGCCTGTGGCGGAACGATGGCTTTAAGGGGTGTATTTTGTTCTGGGTTGTGTTTTGAAGAGAGGTTTTAAGGCAGAGATGCTGAGCTGTCTACTCAGAGCCAGTAGAGTAAACAGTTTGAAAGGCCTTGGAGTTTTTTTTAGGAAGCTGGAACAATAGAAGCAGCCTGAATGGGTGGGACAAGCTCCCACAGAACCAGAGTTTTTAGTTTTTCAGCCGTAGATATTACTGGGTCTCGAAACTGGGCGGAAGCTACAGTACATCTCTCCATTACTCAATTTTCGCTTGATGTTTTTCCTACTGCTGCTAGGATTGCATGCGAGACAATCTTTTTGACTTTAATTTGCCACTTGCCAAGTGTTTATTTGTGAGAATGTTACTACGTTGGAACAGTTAATTAATAGTGGCTACTGTTTAGTAGTTAAATAACCTATTATTTGGTTAAGCTTTCCAAGAGAGTTGTTATTCTAATTTCTCTCTTTTGTTGTATTTTAACTATGGTGTATGAATCAAGTGTGTGTTTACTTCAAGTATTGTAGTTTGACCAATCGAATTGCATTCAGAATGCAACTTATTTTCAAGGTAAGCACATCTTCTGAATATATTTTGGAAGTGGTTTGGACTGGTCCATAACACACCATATAAACGCTTGGTGAAAAAAGATGGCCACTGCTGTAATGGCAGAAACATGGTAGCCAGCCAAATTACGCACAGCAAGCTCCCACTAACAGCCACTTGGGGTCAAAATCAAACAACCCATCAACAGCATTACCAGCGTACAAGTCAAGCCCAAGAAAGTCAGGGTCAAAAATGCCAATTTACTTGTGAAGATACATTACATTCAGAAAGATAAATATTACTTCAGAATATCATTTAGTGGACATATATCCATACCTTTGACTTACATGGAAAAAAAATCCAAAATTGTTCAAAGTTTGCATGTCATAAGCCCACTAGAAAATGTTATCAAAACTCAGTAGTCTTGAAAAAAGGTTCTACATATATCTCCAGAGAAGGGAAATCAGCTAACCATAACTGATCCATAAAGTCACTCCACAGAAGGGAATTCAGCTTGCTATAACTGATCCAGAAGGCCACCCTATAGCCAACAGCCCGTGCGTAAAGAGACTTTGGCTATGGACAAACATTTGAACAATCAAAGAATAACTTTTCTCCTAAAGTTAACTGCTACCTGGTCACCGTACTTTTAAGACGATATTTAGTTTTGTATTTTCTCACCCCTAGACACGGATGTCAGTCAGTTTTTTCAAGAGAAGAGTTTCATATATTCATACAGTTTATACCCTTTGCATGTTTACTTCAGTAAGATGCCATTGTAATGAACTGGTTCTTTATTTGCAAATTTAAAAAAAACTAACTGATTTGTCTCTGGCACGGAGTCGTACCTCCCTTCTCAAATGCAACCCTTATGACGGTCAGTGGAGGAGTGGAATATATAAGGGAATATGCAAACCCCTCGTAACTCAGACATAACATTTGTTATTGACCAGACCAGACCCCCTCAAAATATTCTCACAAAGATAGCCCAGACCTTGATATTTTCTTCTTTTAAAAGGGAAATGTGAAGTGCCTGTTCCCGAAGTGATGTGACTGGTCAAATTGCTCAGAAGTTAAGCAAAACGCAATTTATTTCAGCACCATATTTAAAATACAACCAAAGAAAGAGGAACTTAGAATAACTTAATTATTGGAAAACAACTGAATAATAGATACAGTACCTATTAGGAATTAACTGTTCCAATACAGTAACATTCCATCAACACAGCCCATAGACAAATCTATTCTTCTCAGTTTGACTTTGTGCCAGCAGTAGACAGAATCCCCATCTGTAACTGGGAGGAGCAGTGATAGCTGCGACCTCCAGCTCACAACAGCAACGGCTTAAAGCGGAATCTAAAATTTTAAAAATAATCTCGAGATCCTGGCACCCAGCCAGGCTGCTTCTATTGTTCCAACTTAAAGGAAAAAACCCCAAGGCCTCACAAGCTGTTTACTCTCGCGGTCTTGGTAGACGGCTCGACCTACAACCTCCCCAATAAAAAAAATGAACAAAGTAACCTCTTAAAGCCACAGCATCATCACATACAGCACCTGCATTTCTTGTCAGCCTAGTCACATCCAGCCGTTCCCAAAGCATTCACACAGATCAAGAAATAAGGAGTGACTGGAAGACTACATAGAGTCATAGAGATGTACAGCATGGAAACAGATCCTTCGGTCCAACCCATCCATGATGACCAGATATCCCAACCCAATCGAGTCCCACCTGCCAGCACCCGGCCCATGGGGCGGCACGGTGGTTAGCACTGCTGCCTCACAGCGCCAGAGACCTGGGTTCAATTCCTGACTCAGGCGACTGACTGTGTGGAGTTTGCACATTCTCCCCGAGTCTGCGTGGGTTTCCTCTGGGGGCTCCGGTTTCCTCCCACAGTCCAAGGATGTGCATTGGCCATGCTAAATTGCCCCGTAGTGTTAGGTAAAGGGGTAAATGTAGGGGAATGGGTGGGTTGTGCTTCGGCGGGTCGGTGTGGACTTGTTGGGCCGAAGGGCCTGTTTCCACACTGTAAGTAATCTAATCTAATCTAATCCCTCCAAACCCTTCCTATTCATATACCCATCCAAATGCCTCTTCAATGTTGCAATTGTACCAGCTCCACCACTTCCTCTGGCAGCTCATTCCATACACATACCACCCTCTGGGGGAAAAAGTTGCCCCTTAGGTCTCTTTTATATCTTTCCCTTCTCACCCTAAACCTATGCCCTCTAGTTCTGGACTCCCCAACCCCAGGGGAAAGACTTTGCCCATTTACCCCCTCCATGCCCCTCAATTGTGTAAACCTGTGTAAGGTCACCCCTCAGCCTCCGACGCTCCAGGGAAAACAGCCTCAGTTTGTTCAGCCTCTTCTTATACCTCAAACCCTCCAACCCTGGCAACATCCTTGTAAATCTTTTCTGAACCCTTTCAAGATTCACAACATCACTTGCAACGGCAAGGCAGTGAAACCACGTTATACATTTAGAAGGGGCACTTAGGGGTCAAACACATCGATTTAAATCACCTCACTCTGCAGATGAAAGACCTCCGCGAACCCATGCACATTCTCATCGAGGACTGCTGTCCTTCTTTCTTCACAGTGCCGGTCTTCAGGTCCAAGATCCGACCTAGTCCAAATAGGAAAAGGAATGGAACTTAACGTGATTTGAACCTCACTCTCCCCTCAGGACACAGCTTATCTAAATCTCTGCTACCCCCCCACCACCAACCAGTATCCAAATTCCAATCAATCCCATTCAACCTTTGAGTTGGCTGTCCCCCATTCCACAATTCTAATCCTCATTTTCAAATCCCTCCATTCACCCCCCTCCAAATCCCCCTCGGTACCATCACCCCATTATGTCCTGCAGTCCTCACCGCCATCTCCTCCAATCACAGTTCAACCCACGGAGAGGGGTGGGGGGTCAATGCTGGACCAACATTTGGTCATGGTAACTGACCACTCCGTATAAATCGCAGACTCTCTACAGTTTGGAAAGCAGGCCATTCAGCCCATCAAGTCCACATGAACCCTCCAAAGAGCCAGACCCCCTCCCCCCACCCTTATCCCTGTAATCCTGCTTTTCCCATAGCCAATCCACCCTGACCTGCACATCCCTGGGCACTACGGGACAATTTAGCATGGCCAATCCACCTTAACCTACACATCCCTGGGCACTACGGGACAATTTAGCATGGCCAATCCACCTGACCTGCACATCCCTGGGCACTACAGGACAATTTACCATGGCCAATCCTGACCCGCACACCTTTGGACTGTGGAAGGAAACCGGAGCACCCGGAGGAAACCCACGCAGACACGGGGGTTAATGGGCAAACTCCAAACAGATAGTCAACCGTACCAATGTCCGTGGCGCTGAGAGACAACAGTGCTAACCACTGCTGTCGATGCTGACAAACCCCACCCAAATTCAAACCCAAGCAGCCTCCTTTACCTGTCATGGCGTTCTCAGAGGTGGAGAGCTGCTCCCGCAGCTTGTCCACGTCATCCGGATGGACCTGGTCATACAGGGTGCTGCCGAACCACTCGGACTGCGGCTGGTTGAGGACTGGAGTGACAGAGTCAGACACGTAGATTATTTTGCCCGTCTCGCAGGCCACCACAAAGAGGAAGCCGTCCGCTGCTTCCAGGATCAAGTGCTTCAGCTCCTTGGGTCACGAGAAACAAAATACCATCAACTTCACTGGCCTCCACAACATCCCTCCCCACTACCTCGTGGATTCAACTCCCACTCCAGGCGATACGGACGAGAGCAGCACTGCTGCTGTTTGTAAGCTTACCTGGCCTGGTGTCAGCCAGGGCTCTGGGTGGCGCGCTCACCTCTCAGTCAACACCTAGCCCAGAAAACAATATCAAAGCAGACAACTCGCAGGGTCAGCGCCTGGAACGTTAGCACAGAGGGAGCAAAGCCGTTGAAACACTGGTGTCCGAGAGAGCAGTTTGAAGGCTGGAGCGAGTAACTCATCGCCTGACCACCCCCACCCCAAAGCCTGTCCATCGTCAACAAGGCACAAGTCAGGAGTGTAATAGAGCGCTCTGGACTCGCCTGGACGAGTCCGGCTCCAACATTCCAGACCATCCAAAACAACACAACCTGTCTGAAGGGCGTCACATCTACTCACACTTGCAGCTAGCGTGTACCATTTCCACGATAAAAGAGACCATCGAAACCACCTTCTAAAGCTGTAATATCTACCAGCTAAAAGGATGAGTGGAACAAACATGTGGGAATATCAAGTCCCCTCCGAGCCACACCAACCTGACTTGGAAATATATTTGGCCGTCCCTTCAGTGTCACTGGATCACCCATCCTAGTCAGCAAGGCTCGCCTTGCATAGAATACCTGCAGTGTGTAAGCAGTCCATTCAACCCATCGAGTCCACACCGGCCAAGTGCTGGAAAATAGGACTAGATTAGGTTCAGGTATCTGATCAGCATGGACGAGTTGGGCTGAAGACTCTATGACCCTCCGAACAGCATCTCATCCAAACAGCTCTCTATCCTATCCTGGTTAAACCCAAATTTTCTATGGCTAACCCACCTCGCCTGCACATCCCTGGATACTAATGGGCAATTTAGGACGGCCAATCCACTCTGAACTGCACATCTGTGGACAGCGGGTGGAAACCCGCACAGGCACGGGCGAGAGTGTTTGCAAGCTCCACACAGAAAATGGCCCGTGGGTGAAACTGAACCCAGGCCCCTGGCACTGAGAGGCACGACTGAGCCACCATGCCACCCCAAGAAAGATTGCATCGCAGCCTTCTGTTCGACCGAAGCTAATACTCCACATGAACCCAGTGTCAAATTCCAAGCCAGCTGATTGATGCGGCGAGTTTATGGAGTTGCTCGGTCTCTCAGCTCTCATCCAAAAACCCCAAGACCCTGCTATCGATTATGCTCAAACACCTTCACACACATCGCCAGTTTCACGTAAATCATTGCAACAACAACAACAACGTTACGTTTTGTCAGCCCCCAAGCCCCCTCACCTGGTCGGTCAGAAAGGATGGCTTGTACGTTCCGTCAGCCGAGGTGTTGCCCGTGCCCCGCAGTGACTTCATGTGAGACACGGCCATGCGGAGGATGGTCAGCTTGTCCGGCTTGCGGGCCAGGGCGCTGCAGGTCGGCACCATGTCTGACAGCTCCGTGATGTACGCCGTCATCTTGTTCCGGCGACGCCGCTCGATCTCGCTGTGGTTCTCTCTGGGGTGGGGGGGCAGGGGAGGAGGAACAATGAGCTTCCGCCATAAACAAAAGGAAAGGCATGTGCTCACATGGGAAAGCAGACGACCCCATGCTTCCTCGTTGCCTTGGGACACCTCAAAGCGCAGGGCCAAAGAGACTTGGTGACTGCTACAACTGAGACAAGACCGTTTGCACACAGTGCAATCCCAAGCACATCCACACTCAACTTGCATTCCCTTCAGCGGCACCGCCTGAAGGATCCTCACTGAACCCCAGGCAGTGAGGTGAACTTTCCCCGGCCTGGATTTTACTCCTAACGTAGAGTAGCCCCAAGCAACATCTAAAGAGCCATTTCCTTTCCATTTGGTTTCCCCACAGCCACTGACTGGGAATGAGGGACACCGTGCAGCTAAGTTCCAGCACCGTGGAGTCCAATGCAGCTAGAATGGAGTTCAATGCAGCTAAATGTGAGGTGATTCACTTTGGCAAGAATAACAGGAAGGCAGAGGACTCGGACAATGGAAGGATTCTTGGTAGTGTGAATGTGCAGAGGGATCTTGGAGTCCATGTACATAGATCACTGAAAGTTACCACCCAGGTTGATAGTGCTGTTAAGAAGGCATAAGGTTTCATTGGTAGAGGGATTGAGTTCCAGAGCCGCAATATCATGCTGCAACAAAACACTGGTGCGGCCACACTTGAATATTGTGTACATGTTCTGGTCACCCCATTACAGGAAGGATGTGGAAGCATTGGAAAAGGTGCAGAGGAGATTTACCAGGATGTTGCCTGGTTTGGAGAGAAGCTCTTATGAGGAAAGGCTGAGAGACTTGGGTCTGTTCTCATTGGAAAGAAGGCAGCTAAGAGGGGATTTGATAGAGACATATAAGATGGTCAGAGGATTAGATAGAGTAGACAGTGAAAGTCTTTTCCCTAGGATGATGACATCAGCTTGTACAAAGAGGCGTAACTACAAATTGAGGGGTGATCGATTTAAGGCAGATGTCAGTGGCAGGTTCTTCACTCAGAGAGTGGTAAGGGCGTGGAATGCCCTGCCCGCCCGCCAATGTAGGTAACTCAGCCACATTAGGGAGATTTAAACCATCCTTGGATAAGCAAACAGTTAATGGTGGGATAGTGTAGGGGGATGAGCTCAGAATAGCTCACAGGTTGGCGCAACATCAATGGCCAAAGGGCCTGTTCCGCGCTGTACTGTTCAATGTTCTGGGTTCTATGCCCTCTCTCTCAATGCCACAAGGAATGCTTCAAACCAACTGCATGTTTAGAATATTGTTACCTGGCAAATCTCTCTTTGTCATTGGGCCCTTGGTCTTCATCACACCTAGACAGAAAAGATTAAGGGTTAATGCTCCACACACACACTATGGTGGAGATTCACAGAACGCAGTACGATGGAAGTCTGTCCCCCCCGACCAACCAATCCAATCTGCAACCCAATAGTCTCCCTTAACGCATGTTAGGGACATTTGAACATTGTACTCCACCCCCAACATTAGGTACATGTAAATTATTTTACCAATGGGAACTCGGAAGAGCGGGGCTAACGCACAGAATAGGGTGGTGTGGTGAGGGACAGAACGGGCATAATATGAGGGGGATAAAGGGAAAGGAAAGGTACGAGAGGGATGGTACTGGGGAAGGTGGAACAGCAGAGGATGGGGATGGGGATAAATTTCATCACGCTTGACCGCAGCTCCTCAAAGGCTAAAATGAGAAAACAGAGCCACACAAACCTTGGGAATTTGCTGCTGCCCTCCCCGTCATCGTCGTCCTCAAAGTCAAGTCTAGAAAGAGGTGAAGTACAAACAATTGGTAAAAGGAAGATTGCACCCACCACACCAATGCACTGAACAATAGTCTCTGCAAAGAGGACCACGATGTACAACACAAGAACCCCTTGCTAGCATCAATAGGGAAGCTGGAGAGAACAGAGAAGGGTAAGACGAGATTCAGACAGACAAAATTTAAAATCTACAGTCTAACGGCTTGTTGAGCAAAGAATTCCACAGGTCAGCCCACCAGACAGGAAAACCATTTCAACTAACTCTGCCAGGGAGCTAACCTCATTTCCACCTTCAATCTTTCATGGCACCTGTTACAAACTCAACAAGGAACAACCAACCAATCACAAGTTGCACCCCTACGACCTATCTGAATTTTGAAAATATCCAACCCATCTCAGATTTCTCAATAAACATCGAAATTAAGTTTTTTTCCTGTAAAATAAGATGGGCTTCAATGCAAACTTTTGCTGGAGTACACAATGTTTCCAAAGTCTGGCAACACTGTACAACCATTCTTTCACTTGTATACATGAGGTGACTTCAGAACTGTCACCCCCAATCCCCTCGATTAGATTCCAGTCTGTAACTCCCTCCCGGGTATCTGTTATTCTGTATATAACCCACCCCGAACCTCTCGATTAGTTTCCAGTCTGTAACTCCCTCCCGGGTATCTGTTATTCTGTATATAACCCACCCCGAACACCTCGATTAGATTCCAGTCTGTAACACCCTCCCGGGTATCTGTTATTCTGTATATAACCCACCCAGAACACCTCGAATAGATTCCAGTCTGTAACACCCTCCCAGGTATCTGTTTTTCTATATATAACCCACCCCGAACCCCTCGATTAGATTCCAGTCTGTAACTCCCTCCCGAGTATCTGTTATTCGGTATATAACCCACCCAGAACACCTCGATTAGATTCCGGTCTGTAACACCCTCCCAGGTATCTGTTTTTCTGTATATAACCCAGCCCGAACCTCTCGATTAGATTCCAGTCTGTAACTCCCTCCTGGGTATCTGTTATTCTGTATATAACCCACCCCGAACCCCTCGATTAGATTCCAGTCTGTAACTCCCTCCCGGGGATCTGTTATTCTGTATATAACCCACCCCGAACCCCTCGATTAGTTCCGGTCTGTAACACCCTCCCAGGTATCTGTTTTTCTGTATATAACCCAGCCCGAACCTCTCGATTAGATTCCAGTCTGTAACTCCCTCCTGGGTATCTGTTATTCTGTATATAACCCACCCCGAACCCCTCGATTAGATTCCAGTCTGTAACTCTCTCCCGGGTATCTGTTATTCTGTATATAACCCACCCCAAACCCCTCAATGAGATTCCAGTCTGTAACTCACTCTCAGGCATCTGTTATTCTGTACATAAACCCTGCCCCAAACATCTCGATTAGATTCCAATCTGTAACTTATGCCCAGATACCTGTATATATGTGCTCCCGCTCCTAATCTAGTGACACATCTAAACATCCTTACCCTGGATGTCTTTTCGGTGCCCGGGACACTATGCCCCCACTGGACTGTGGCTGCGTCCCTGCTCCAGCTCTCCCAGTCACCGGTACGCCCAGCGGTCCTCCGATGTCGGACGCCATTTCTGCAAGCGATCCATAATTCTATTAGTTTTAAAATCATTATTCAAAAGGACAGAACTAATCGAAAAAAGATAAAATTGGAGAAAGGTCAATTTTGACAGTATTACACAGGAACTTTCAAACTGATTGGGGAAGCTATCCATGGGTAAAGGGATGGTTCAAAGATGGCGGCCTTTAAAAATGAGATCAGAGACAGTATGTTAGTGTGAAGGGCAAGGCTGGTGGTTGTAGAGAATGCTGGATAACTGGAGAAATTAAGGCTCTGAGCTGAAAAATGTGTTGCTGGAAAAGCGCAGCAGGTCAAGCAGCATCCAAGGAGCAGGAGAATCGACGTTTCGGCCATAAGCCCTTCTTCAGGAAGCTTATGCCCGAAACGTCGATTCTCCTGCTCTTTGGATGCTGCTTGACCTGCTGCGCTTTTCCAGCAACACATTTTTCAGCTCTGATCTCCAGCATCTGCAGCCCTCACTTTCTCCAAATTAAGGCTCTGGTCAAGAAAAAGGAGCAGACATATCAAATACAGAAAACGGGGATCAAGTCAATCCCTACATGAGTGTAGGGCATTAGGAGTACAGAGGAACCCCGATTATTCAAGGGCATGGGCGGAGAGTATTTTGTCCGGTTAATCGAAGGCCGAATAACAGTTTAGCCAAGCATCGGGACCTTCTGATCTTGCCGGATAATCCAAAATCCAGATAATTGAGATTCCTCTGTATACTTAAGAGGGAAATCAGGAGGGCAAAATTGGGACATGAGATAGCTTTAGCAAATAGAGTTAAAGAAGAATCCAAAGAGATTCTACAAGTACATTAAGGGCAAAAGAGTAACTAAGGAGAGAATTGGGCCTTTTAAAGATCAACGTGGCCATCTATGTATGGAACCACAGGAGATGGGTGAGCTACTAAACAAATATTTAGTCAGTATTTACCATGGAGAAGGACATGAAAGCAAGCGAGCTTGGGTAAATAAATAGGAATGGCCTGAAAATAATTCATTACAGAAGAGGCGGAGCTGGATATCTTAAAACACAAAAGGTAGATAAATCCCTGGGAACTGATCAGGTATTTCCCAGAACTTTGTGGGAAACTAGACAAGTGATTACTTGGCCCGCTGCTGAGATATTTGTATAACCAAGGGCAATGGGTGAGGTGCCAGAAGACTGGAGGTTGGGCTAATGTGGCACCATTATTTAAAACGATTACGGAAAAGCCAGGGAACTAAAGACCAGTGAGCCTGACATTAGTGGGAAATAACGTGTTGGATGGGATTTGGAGGGACAAGATTTACAGGCATTTGGAAAGGCGAGGACTATTTAAGGACCAACACGGCTTTCTGCGTGGGATATTGTCTCACTAACGTTTCTGAAGAAGTGACAAAGATGATGGATGAAGGCAGAGTGGTGGACATCGCCCGAGAGCTTCAACAAAGCGTTCCACACGGTGGACAGCGCCCATGAACTTCAACAAAAGCATTCAACAAGGTTCCACATGGTGGACTGGTTACGAAGGTTAGATCACATGGGATTCAGGGGAGCTAGCCAACTGGATACAAAATTAGCTTCAAGGTCAGAGACAGAAGGTAGTGGGAGACGGTTGTTGTTCCGACTGGAGGCCTGTAACCAACAGTGTTCCAATGTGGATCGGTGCTGGCTTCACTGCGTTTGGTCATTCGCGTAAATAATTCAGATGGAAACGTCAGATGCGTGGTTAGAAAGCTTTAAGGTGACACCAAACGTTGGTGTGATCAAGATTACAAAGGCATCTTGATCAACTGGGTCAATGGGCTGAGGAGCGGCAGGTGGAGTTTGATGGAGATAAGTGTGAGCTGTTGCATTTTGGTAACACAAATCAGAGCAGGACCTGTGCAATTAATGGTCGGGCTTTGGGGCAGTATTGCTGAACAAAGGGACCTAGAGGTGCAGGTGCTTAGTCCCTTTAAAGAGGAGCCACAGGTTAAGACAGGGTGGTGAGGATGGTATCTGACACACTTGCCTTTCTTAGGCAGAACATTTGAATATAGAGTCAAGACGTTATGTTGCAGTTGTACAGGACACTGGGGAGGTCAATATTTTGGAACAGTTTGTATAATTCTGGTCGCCTTTTATAAGGAGGATGTCGTTAAACTTGAGAGGGTACAGAAATGTTTTGCAAGGATGTTGCAGAGACTGCAGGGTTTGAGATGGGGGGGGGAGAGGAATGAATAAACTGGAGATTTCTTTTTCTCTGTAGTGCCATAAGCTGAGGGGAGACCCTATGGAGGTCTATAAAAGCATGAGGGGCATGGATACGGTGAATAGTTATAGTCTTGTTCCAAGGGTAGCGGAGTGCAAAATTAGAGGGCATAGGTTTACGGTGACAGGGGCAAGATTTAAAAGGGACCCAAGGGATAACTTTTTCCACACAGAGGGTGCTGCGTGTATGGAGCTATCCACCAGAGGAAGTGGAGGCTGGTACAATAACAATATTTAAAAGGCATCTAGATGGGTGGGTATATGAATCGGAAGGGTTTAGAAGGATAGGGGCCAAACGGAACTTGGTCGGATCGGAGTTATGGTCTGTACAGAGGATTAGATTCCCTATAGTGCGGAAACAGGCACTTCGGCCCAATTAGTCCATACCAACCCTCCGAAGAGTAACCCACCCAGACCCATTTCCCCCCCCCCATCTAATGCACCTACCACTATGGGCAATTTAGCATGGCCAATTCACCTGAATTCACATCGTGCGACTGTGGGAGGAAACCGGAACACCCAGAGGAAGCCTACGCGGACACAGAGAGAATGTGCAAACTCCGCACAGACAGTTACCTGAGGCAGGAATTGAACCTGGGACCCTGGTGCTGAGGCAGCAGTGCTAACTACTGAGCCACCCCGAAGGATCGGTTTCCATGCTCTATGTCTGACTCTAAACAGTGGGCAGGAGCAGAGAGTCCTTCAGCAAGCCTGCCTCTCGCTCAAAGTGATCTGTGTATCATCAACAGACTCCCTCTCACGATGTACACTCCCAGGCAGGTATTAAAAAAAAGGGTCAATCAAGGGATACAGAAATACTCTGGGAAGTGTTTTCTGAGCCCATCTCAGACAACCAAAACCAATGTAGGAGACAGTCTGGATTAAGCATTCTCTATAAAGATTAAAAGATTACGATCCCATATGCTCTCCCTTCCTTGATCAAGAAAGCAAGTTAGTGCATGGTACAGCATGTAATCAGGAAAGCTAATGGAATGGTGACCTGGATTTCAAGGGGGGGGGGGGTTAGGGTATAGAAAGGAAAAAGTTCTTATATAACTGTACAAGGTGTTGGTGAGACCACAATTGGACTAGTTTTAAAAAGTATTTCATTGGAGGCAGCTCAGCGAAGGCTCACTAGGATGACCTCTGCTATGGAGGAATGGTCTCATCAGCAAAGGTTAGGCAGGAACTCTACTGTCTGGAGTTTAGACAAATGAGAGGCCATCGCATAGTTACACACAGGCTTCTTCAGGGGTTTGACAGGGTCAATGCTGAGAGGATGGTTCCCGCCATGGGAGAGTCTAGGGCCAGAGCCTCAGAATAAAGGGACACCAATTTGAGATTGAGACTTCTCTCAGAGCGTTGAGTGTCTTTGGAACTCTTTGCCAGAGTGCTACTGGGGAGGCAGAGTCTTTGCGTCGTATATTTAAGGTTGAGAAGGATAGATTTGTGATCAGTCAGGGAATCGAGGGTGACGGGGAAAGTGCAGCTAAATGGTCACAAGGAGTGTCAGATCAGCCATCATACTATGGAATAGTGGGGCAGGCTCAAGAGACCAAACAGCTTGTGCCTGTTGCTATTTCTTATGGTTTTATGGGAATGAGGTCCTGAGCAGGCCAAAGAGGGGTCTGATGGGGAGGCAACAGCCTCGTGGTTAATCTAGAGACCCAGGTAATGTTCTGGGGACCCGGGTTCGCATCCCGCCTCGTCAGATGGTGAAACTTGAATTCAATTTTAAAATCTGGAATTAAGAGTCTAACGACGACAGTGAATCCATTGTTGGAAAAACCCATCTGGTTCACTAATGTCCTTTAGGAAAGGAAACCGCCCTCCTTACCTGGTCTGGCCTACACGTGACTCCAGACCCACAGCAATGTGGCTGATTCTCAACTGCCCCCCAGGCAATTAGGGATGGGGCAATAAATGCTGGCCTGGCCAGCGACGCCCTCATCCCGTGAATAAATTTTTAAAAAATTGTCTCAACAGAGGAGCTGGGAGCACTGCACGTTTGGAGTGAGGATGATTTAAACTAATATGGCGAGAATGGGAACCGGGATGTTAACATTAGAGAAGAGCGCAGCTGGGTGTGGGGGCGGGGAAGATGGGTTCGGAAACTGAACTCCTAAACAAATACTGAGCTACCGGAGCACGTCGGAGGCTTGGGTCATGATACCTCGGGGTACGATTGTCAATTGTCCCCTCACTCAGTTTCACTTGGAAAACTATTTACTTCTAATGCACAATGAAAGCTCAGAAAAACAAAGCATTTTTAAAAAGAACCTTGCTCAGAGTTTTCGTTTCTGATTTTTTTTTAAACAAATCTTTGCCCATCCCTGCTGAAGAATAGTGACTGCTATCCCAGCAGGGACAGTGTAACAAAGGAACTCCTGCCTGGGCACTAGGCCCAGGGCAATGGGCTTTCCAAAGAAATGTTTTTATTAATTGGTGGGACTTGAGGGTCACTGGCTGGCCAACACTGATAGCCCATCCCTAGTTGCCCCTTGAGAAGGTGGTGTCGAGCTGCCATCTTGAATCGCTGCAGTCCACGAGTGGGGTTGACCCACGATGCCAATCGGGAGGGAAGGCCAGGATTTTGACCCAACAAATGTGAAGGGAATGGCGGTACAGTTCCAAGTCAGGGTGGTGAGTGGCTCAGAGGGGAGCTTGTCCTTTTAGATGGAAGTGGTCGTGGGTTTGGAAGGCGCTGCCTGAGGATCTTTGGTGAGTTTCTGCCGTGCATCTTATAGACAGTCTACACTGCTGCGACTGAACACCGTGGTGGAGGGATTGAATGTTTGCAGATGTGGTGCCAATTAAGCCGGTTGCTTTGCCCTGGATGGCGTCAAGCATCTAGGTGTTGTTGGAGCTGCACCCATCTCTGCAAGTGGGGAGTGTTCCATCACACTCCTGACTTGTGGCTAGACTTCGGGGTGTCAGGAGGTGAGTTACTCGCTACAGTATCTCTAGTCTCTGACCTGCTCTTGTAGCCACTGTGTTTAATGTGCTGAGTCCAATTGAGTTTCTGGTCAATGGTAACCCCACAGATGTTGACAATGGGGGAATTCAGTGATGGTAATACCACTGAACGTCAAGGGCTGGTGGTTAGAGTGCCTCTTATTGGTAATGGACATTGTCTGGCATTTATGTGGTGCTAATGTTACTTGCCACTTGTTGGCCCAAGGCTGGATATTGTCCAGATCTTGTTGCATTTGAGCACGGACTGCTTCAGTATCTGAGGAGTTGTGAATGGTGCTGAATACTGTGCAAACATCAGTGAACATCCCCACTTTTGACCTTGTGACAGAGGGAAGGTCATTGATGAAGCAGCTGGAGATTGGTGGGCCTAGGACACTACCCTGAGGGTCTCCTGGACCTGAAAAGACTGAGCCTCCACAACCATCTTCCACTGTGCCAGGGATGACTGACCAGCAGCGTTTACCCCGTTACCCATCAACTCCAGTTTTGCCAGGGCTCCTTGACGCCACATTCAGTCAAATGCAGCCTTGATATCAAGGGCTGTCACTCTCCCCTCCCCTCTGGAATTCAGCCCTTTTGTCCATGTTTGATGGGGTGGCACGGTGGCACAGTGGTTAGCACTGCTGCCTCACAGCGCCAGAGACCCGGGTTCAATTCCCACCTCAGGCGACTGACTGTGTGGAGTTTGCACATTCTCCCTGTGTCTGCGTGGGTTTCCTCCGGGTGCTCCAGTTTCCTCCCACAGTCCAAAGACGTGCAGGTCAGGTGAATTGGCCACACTAAATTGCCCGTAGTGTTAGGTAAGGAGTAAATATAGGGGTATGGGTGGGTTGCGCTTCGGCGGGTCGATGTGGACTTGTTGGGCTGAAGGGCCTGTTTCCACACTGTAAGTAATCTAATCTAATCTAATCTAATCATCTAATCTTGATCCAAGGCTGTAATGAAGGACTGGGAATATAAAGGCAGAAGAATGAAGAAACTACGTTTTAGTTTACTTTTGTGTTCCAAGATGGGGCTGAAGAGTGGTGACTCTATTACAACACTTTCCATGGTATTTTCTAACAAAATACACATGACAATAAATCAAATCACTTGTGTGTTTCCGGATTCTCATTTCTCTAAATTAACTGTTACCGGGCAGTTACAGTCTCTGTCCACTCGACAGCCCTGCAGTGCAGCCGGTTGAAACTTCCCATCGCCATCCTTGGGATACAAACCAAAGCACTGACCACAGGGAACGCTTCGGGCAAGTTATACAACGATGCGGCTCAAGATGCCACCATTCAGCTTCCCCATCCTGTGCCCTTCCTCACCCAACACACCTTCCCCGCCCCGCCGACCCCCCCCCCCTCCTGTATTTCTCAGGTGCTCCATTTTCAAAGTCCCTATTGAAATGAGTCCCCCCCCCCCCCGAAGATTGTAACATCAGAGAACAAATGTTCCTCGTCCCTGTTCAGCGAATTCTCTTCGATCTCTGTCTCTCTAGTGAATGTGCCCTCCTGCCCATACAGGAGGTTGACTCTCGTCCCCATTTACTGACAAGGCATTGGGAATTTGGTATATGGTTATTACTCATGTCAGTTAGTCATAAGCCTGAATGACTCAGGATAATTAAGCAGCAACTAGGAACACTAGTCCAAAAATAAAAGATATGAAATAATCTTTGCTGTTCTGAAACAGGCTGTGGCTAGTACTGGCAAGACCAGCCTATGTGACCCAGCCCTTACCCCTGGGGATTAATTACAGGGAGCAGTTAAGAATCAGTGCTGACTGAAGCTCTGGAGTCAGAGGTCAGACCAGGTAAGGAGGGCAGGTTTCTTTCTCCTTAGTGAACCAGATGGGGTTTCCAAACCATGACCACCATCATCACCACGACTAGCATTTAATTCTGATTTTATTCATTAGGAACAGGAGGGGGGCCATTCAGTTCCTCGAGTCTAGTCTGCCATGCAATGACATCACAGCTAATCTGTGAAATTTAAATTCCACCAGGACCTCTAGTGGGTTTTGAAGCCACACTCCCACAGTATTAGGGAGGGTGGGTTCAGGAATTACCAGTCCACAGACATTCCCACTGTGTCACCACCTCAAGGTGGATACCAGAGGTAGGAAGGCTAGTCAGTTATGACAGACTGAACTGACATGCGACGTATCAGTGATATAGAGCTGTACGACACCAAATCAAACCCTGGTGGTACAACTCGCCCGTACCGAGCAGATATCCTAAAATTAATCTAGTCCTATTTTTCAGCCATATCCCTCCAAACCCTTCCTATCCATGTCCCCATCCAGATGCCTTTTAAATGCTGTCATTGTACCAGCCTCCACCACTTCCTCTGGCAGCTCATTCCATACACGTCCCACCCTGTGTAAAAAAAAAGTTGCCCCTTAGGTCTCTTTTACATCTTTCCCCTCTCACCCTAAACCTATGCCCCTCAGGTTTTCTCCAGGGTAGAGGAGTCCAATTCACCCAATCCATGACCTTGGTGATGTTATAAAACCTCAATTAAAAAAGGTCACCCCTCAGCCCAGAGGGGAGGAGGAGGAGGACAGGGCCAACGCAAGCAGCAGAAGACGGCCATTCAGCCCACTGAGTCTGCCCCGCCATTCAATGAGATCATGGCTGGTCTGGTCATCAATCCCATTTTCCTGTCTTTTCCTTCCATCACCCTTCATGATTAAAACTATCGACCTCCAGCTTGAAAAATATGTAACAACTCTGTCTCTGTCACTAGAATGCATTCCATAAATCCAAATCCCAAGGAGAAAGAAATTGCTCTTGACCTCTGGCTCAACTGGGAGAGATTATGCATAGTTCTGTGCTCCAACTACTTCAGCTTAAATTCTCCTGCCCTCCAAAGTCCACACATAGTCATGGCTTCTGGAACCAGCCAATCCCGTGTTCACATGCCGATTGGTATGCACAAACCCTCCGCGTCCGTGCAGCTTAGGGAACACTGCTCTCCCGTGACTAGTGCTAAGCCCATCACGCCTTGTATTAAACTAGGCAGAAGTGGGTACTGCAGATTAGAGTGGGTGCTGGAAAGGCACAGCAGGTCAGGCAGCATCCGAGGAGCAGGGAAAAAAAAGACAAATCAACGTTTCGGGCAAAAGCCCCTCATCAGGAACCACCGAAATGGCGGGTGCTGCCTGATCTACGGTGCTTTTCCAGCACCACTTTAATCTTGACTCCATGGAATTAGTCAATCTGCATTTAAGCCTGGCTTCGAAGTTTACTGATGATACAAGACTCAAAAGGCAATGAACAAGAAACAGCGACAGACTCTCAGGGCAATACAGGCAGAACGAGCACAGGCAAGCTAATCGAAATGGTGCAGCTTTAAAAGGAGAATGCAGGGGACGGAGCATGCTATAGAGACAGAAGATGCACGTGCACAAATCTTTGAACCTGGGTCATTGGGCCCGGATGTTTAGGATGCCAATGCCTGACAATGACCCTGGAGGTAGATTTATCAGAACAGAGCCAGGGTTAAGAGACATTGGTTCAAGTGGAGTCTGGTAAAGATTAAGGGGAAAATGGAGTTAAGGCATTCAGTCATGAGGGGGTTCGGACTGAGGGGAAGGAGGGAAGAAATTGCTCCCACCAGCAGCAAGGTCAGTCACTAGATGTACACAAACTCATCACAAGGAGTGGGCGAGGGGCGAAAGGTGCAATTTATTTTGACACAGTGAGCAATGAGGTAGGAAATGAAATGTTTACCTTCGCAGCAAAGGGCATGGAATATAAAGGTAGGCAGACTGTGCTGAAACTATACAAGGCACGAGTCAGACGATCACTAAAATACTGTGAACAGCTGTGGGCCCCTTATCTGGATGGACTGGCATCAGAGATATTCCAGAAAAGATTCGTTTGGCAGATCCCACGTATGGACGGAACATCTTATCAGGAGCCTTTGAGTAGGTAGGGCCTGAACTCATTGGAGTTGAGAAGGAAAGGAGATCTCATTGAAACATTGAAGATTCTTTGGGGATTTGACAGAGAAGTTTCCTCACGGTGAGCAAAGGAAGGCCTAATCCAAGAATAAGGGGTTGCCAATTATATTCCCTACAGTGTAGAAACAGGCCCTTCGGCCCAACAAGTCCAACCGACCCTCCAAAGAGTAACCCACCCAGACCCATCTCCCGCTGACTAATGCGCCTCATACTATGGGCAATCTATAATGCCAATTCTCCTGACATGCACATCTTTGGATTGTGGGAGGAAACCCACACAGACACAGGGAGAATGTGCAAACTCCACACACACACAGTCGCCAGAGGCTGGAACAATTTCGAAGCGACAGGAACCTCGAGGGGAGGCCCAGTGCAGGCTAGAGGCTAGAGACTAGGTGCCAGCGTGGAATGGGTCAGGAGACCATTTCTTCCTGGACATCTATTGGCACAACGCTGCACATTTCATTTCTGTTTTCTAAGATGTTGTAACTAAAGAAACTGTACTTAGGTACAAAGGTACCGAAGATGACATGGTAAGGTGACAAATGCAATGACGGCATTTATTTTGAGAGGATCTGAATATCAAAGCAGGAACCTACTTCGGAGACTCTGGTCAGACCACACGTGTGTAGTTCCAGAAGCCATATGTCAGGAAGGACATACTGGCCTTGGAGCATGTCCAGAGGAGGTTCATGAGAATGGTCCCAAGAGTTAACACAGCTTAACATTTGAGGACTCTGGGTCTATATTCCATGAGTGTAGAAGGCGGAGGGCTATTTAACTGAAACATATAGAATGGCCTGGACAGAGTGGATATTGGGAAGGTATTCCATTGTTAGGAGAGACTAGGAATGGAGGGCACAGCCTTACAGTGAAGGGAAGACCTTTTAGAATGGAAATAAGGAGAAACTTCAGCTAGAGAAGAGTGAAACCATGGAATTCATTACCACTGCAGGCTGGGGAGGTCAGATCATTGAGTATATTTGAGACTGAGATAGATATGTTTGTGAGTATTTAGGAGATGAAGAGTTACAGGGAGAAAGCAGGAGAAGGGTTGAGAAACTTACTGGCCGTGATTGAATGGCAGGAGACAAAACACTGCAGAATCCAAAGTATGACAGGCAGGAGGCTGGAAGAACACAGCAAGCCAGGCAGCATCAGGAGCTGGGGAAGTCGACATCCTGAAAGAGGATTTCTGGATCAGTGGTGCCGGAAGAGCACAGCAGTTCAGGCAGCATCCGAGGAGCTTCAAAATCGACGTTTCGGGCAAAAGCCCTTCATCAAAGTCAACATCGTGATGAAGGGCTTTTGCCCGAAACGTCGATTTTGATGCTCCTCGGATGCTGCCTGAACTGCTGTGCTCTTCCAGCACCACTGATCCAGAAATCTGGTTTCAAGCATCTGCAGTCATTGTTCTTACCATCCTGAAAGAGGATGACACCCAAAACATTGACTTCTCCATCTTCTGACTAACTTATGGTTGCCTGCCTGCCTGTCTGTCTTATGGTTGACAGTAGATGTGACAACAAAGCAATTCAATTCACAGGCACAGGGGCCAAGTCCTGGATTCCCAGATCAGAAATAGCTGGAGTCTTGACAGCCATGGCTGGGGGGAAGGGGGGGGGGGCACACTTGGTTAGCACTGCGGCCTCACGGCACCAGGGACCCACATTCCATTCCCGCCTCAGGGCAACTGTGTGTGGAGTTTACACATTTTCACAGTGTCTGCATGGGTTTCCTCCCACAATCCAAAGATGTGCAGGTTAGGGTGGATCGGTCATGTTAAATTGTCCCATAGTGCCCAGGGATGTGCAGGTTAGGGTGGATTGGACATGCTAAATTGTCCCGTAGTGCCCAGGGATGTGCAGGTTAGGGTGGATTGGCCATGCTAAATTGTCCCGTAGTGCCCAGGGATGTGCAGGTTAGGGTGAATTGGCCATGCTAAATTGTCCCATAGTGCCCAGGGATGTACAGGTTAGGATGGATTGGCCAGGCTAAATTGTCCCGTAGTGCCCAGGGATGTGCAGGTCAGGGGTAAGTGTAGAGCGACGGGCGTTGGGTTTGGACGGGCCTCTCTTCGGAGGGTCGGCGCGGACCGGTCGGGCTGAACGGCCCGATTCCACGCTGTAGTGATTCTACGCGTGGGGGGATACAAACCACCCATCAGAAATACCCACATGGACATCGACAACAGACAACAGCGCGCGCCGGCGTCAACAAGTCAGACCATAAAGACACACAGCAGCCCAGGGGGACCCACAGCGACTCCTGCAGGGTGGGAGGAGGCAACTGCAGCGTGACATGTTGACATTGAAAATCCTCATTGCATCGGGGGGCCACAGCGCCTCCTGCAGGGTGGGAGGAGGCAACTGCAGCGTGACATGTTGACATTGAAAATCCTCATTGCATCAGGTGGCCGGGGGGGGGGGCAACCAGAAAATATTGGCAAGTTACAGTAAACGGGATTGGATTTTAACAAAAAAAAAGAAACCGAAGGGGGTGCGGAAACGGGAGTAAAAGTTAAAACAGGACAGAAAGTGCAGAAAGTGAACAAATCTCTCAAAAATAAAAAGGGGGTTCGACATCTCTCGCCGCAGCGTGAACACGGCACCGTCCGCAACGCAACGCCGAGGCCACACTCTCCAGGCGCGCCCCCGGGGCAATAAATCAAGAGTCGGAAAGCCAGCGCGGCCTAGCCGCCCAGCCCGAAGCCTGGGCCTCGATTTTCGGGGCGGCCGGCCCGCCGGACCTCACCTGGGGTGACAGGCGGCGATCACGCGCTTCGCTCTCCCACGCCCCGGGGGCGAACATCCGAAGCCCGAGGACGACTCTCCTCCCCCCCACCCACCCACCCCCGACAGCAATAGAAGTCGAGAAGGTAATTGTTTTTTAAAAGCGGTCCCCGAGGAAGCGCCGCTACCCTCCACAAGATGGCGGCTCTCAACTTCTTCTTCCTCCCCGCCCCCTCACGGTGCAACCCGACTCGCTCTCTTCGCCCGCCTTTTTTAACCCTCGCAACCAAACTTGCTGCCCGCCACACCATATTTGGAGGGGTAGGCGTGACTGCCGCTCGATGGACGTCCCTCCTGTCCATTCAGGAGAGGGGCCCCGCCCCATCCGCGTACCTTTCCTCCAATCAGAGACGGGGTGCCCGTGACCACGCCCCGCCCCCCCCGCGGCGAAATTCACGACCTGTTTACGTACGGCGAGGGGCGTGTTCTACTCGTGACGGACTGTTCATTTAGCCAATGGCGATAGAGGGACCGCCCACTTGACGCCCGCATTCTCCAATCGCAGATGACGTCTCGTCCGATGGCTGTGTTGCCCCCTGGATTCCGCCCGCAACCGAACGACTCCGACCGCGTCCCCCCCCGCCCAAGTGGGGTGGGCGTGGCTTGTCATTTGATGGACGCCACGGCGCACCAGTCCAGATGTCCCGTCCGCCTCACGTAGCGACCATTCCTCCAATCAGCGGTCACGCCCTTCTGATTGACGTTCCCGTTGGGGTGCGCCCTCTTGTTTCTCTCCCCTACTTGCTGATCTGGTTGCTACAACCGAACCTGTTGTCTGTCTCCAATCTCCCCTCCCCCACACTCAACCCATTTTCTCTCTCTCTCTCTTTTTCCAAACCAGAGATTTAATCTTCCATCCAACAGATCCAACAATTGCCAACTTAAATTACAATTGAGACGCTTAAAAAATTGGTCACAAAGTGGGCAGTGAAGATGGTTATCCAAGATGACAAAGAGATCTTGACCAATTGGGTCAATGGGCAGATGGCCTTTAATTGGGATAAAGGCGAGGTGTTGCATTTTGGGAAAATGAATGTGGGCAGGACGTACGCAGTTAATGGGTAGTGTTGTAGAACAGAGTGACCCAGGGGCTCAGGTACATAATTCTTTGAAGTTTGCATCACTGGGCGATCAAGAAGACGTTCTTTCATTGGCTCAGACCTTTGAGTACAGGAATTGAGACGTCATGTTGAGGTTGTACAGGACATTGGTGAGGCCTCTTCTGGAGTACTGTATCCAATTCTGGTCGCCCTCTTACAAGAAGGATATTATTAAACTGGAGAGGGTTCAGAAGAGATTTAGCTAGATGTTGCTGGGAATGTACGGTTTGAGTTACAAGGAGAGGTGTGGACTACATTTCACTGGAGCCCAGGAGGTCGAGGGGTGATTCACTGGTTAGCACTGCAGCCTCACGGTGCTAGGGACCCGGGTTCAATTCCTGCCTCAGGCGACTGTGTGGAGTTTGCACATCTTCCCCATGTCTGCGTCGGTTTCCTCCGGGTTCTCCGGTTTCCCTCCACAATCCAAAGATGTGCAAGTCAGGCGGATTGGCTATGGTGTTAGGTGCATTAATAGATGTGGGGGAATGGGTCTGGGTGGGTTACTCTTCCGAGGGTCAGTGTGGACTTGTTGGGCTGAAGGGCCTGTTTCCACACTGCAGGGAATCTAATCTAACCTTATAAAGGTTTTAAAAATCATGTGGGGCATAGATAAGGGAAATGACAAGAATCTTTTCCCTCGAGTGCAGATCTCAAGACTAAAGGGTACATTTTTAAGGTGAGACGAGAGAGGTGCAGAGCAACGTTTTAAACACAGAGAGTTGTTTGTGTGTGGAATGAACTTCCAGAGGAAGTGGTGGATGCGGGTACAATTACAATGTTTAAAAGACATTTGGATAAGTTCCTGAAAAGGAAAGGTTTGGAGGGAAATGGGCTAAGCACAGATAGGTGGGACTGGTTAAGTTTGGGAACATGGTCGGTTGGACCGAAGGGTCTGTTTCCATTAACTCTACGTCAATGACTGATCAGATTAAAAACTTCAGGATATTAGCAGGAAAAGACAGTAGATAAAGATAAGTTCTTTCGAATGGTTGGAGATTCTAGAACTGGATGGGGTGGTGGCATAGTTGGAGAACTGGGGGCAGTTCTCAGCACTTACGCATAAAGGGGTCTGGAAATTTGGAATGACATTCCACAAGCAGCAGTGGACGCTGGATTAGTTGTTAATTTTAAATCCGCAGTAGATAAACTTTCGTTCAGAAAATTGAATTGAATTTATTATCACGTGTGCTGAGACACAGTGAAAAGCTTTGTCTTGCGAGCAATGCAGGCAGATCACAGAGTTAAGTAGCATAGATAGTAAATAATAGGTAAAGAGTGTAGACAATTGTAGGAAACGTAGATCTGCACACAGGAGTCGACCATATCCGGCTCCATCTTGCGTCTAAAGACATCAAAGTCCACAGTTCAAGAATGATCTCATTGAATAGCGGAATTTGAGGGGCTGAGTAGTCTCATCCTGTTCCAATATGTGGGTGAACCCTTGTTACTTGTTGGGTTTGATTGGATTTATTACTGTCACATGTACCTAGGCACAGTGACAAGTTTTGTTCTGCGTGTCATTCCGTACAAAGTGCATTAGGTGATAGAACAGAGCGAGGAATGCAATGCGACAGCTGCAGAGAAGGTGCACAAAGCAAGATTGATATTAAATTTAAAACTTGAGGGGTCCGCTCAGAAGTGTTAGATTACTTACAGTGGGGAAACAGGCCCTTCGGCCCAACAAGTCCACACCGACCCTCCAAAGAGCAACCCACCCAGACCCATTCCCCTACGTTTACCCCTTCACCGAACACTACGGGCAATTTAGCGTGGCCAATTCACCCTAACCCTGTACATCTTGGGAGGAAACCGGAGCACCCGGAGGAAACCCACGCAGAGAATGTGCAAACTCCACACAGGCAGTTGCCCCGAGGTGGGAATTGAACCCGGGTCTCTGGTGCTGTGAGGCAGCAGTGCTAGCCACTGTGCCACCGTGCCGCCCAGAACTCAAGACTGTGTTGCTGGAAAAGCACAGCAGGTCAGGCAGCATCCGAGGAGCAGGAGAATCGACGCTTTGGGCAAAAGCCCTTCATCAGGAATGCCCGAAACGTCGACTCTCCTGCTCCTCGGATGCTGCCTGACCAGCTGTGCTTTTCCAGCACCCCACTCTTGACTCTGATCTCCAGCATCTGCAGGCCTCACTTTCTCCTATCCTCAAAGCTCTGACCAATAAAGGTCAGAGGTCTTTCTCCGGGTCCATTCAGAAGTTTGATAACAGTGGGGAAGACCCTGTCCTTGAATCTGTTGGCCCGTGCGTTTAAGCTTTCGTATCCACTGCCTGACGGAAGAGGTTGGAAGAGATGATAACCGGGGTGGGGGTGAGGAGTCTTTGATGATGTTGGCTGTATTCCCGAGGCAGTGGGAAGTGTAGATGGAGTCCATGGATGGAGGGATGGTTTCTGTGACGGACTGGGCTGTGTTCATGACTCTCTGTAGTTTCTTACAGTCCAGTTGCCGTACCAAGTTGTGATGCATTTGGATAGAACGCCTTCTATGGCGCATGGATAAAAATGAGATTCCCTACAGTGTGGAAACGGGCCCTTCGGCCCAACAAGTCCACGCCGACCCTCCGAAGAATGACGCACCCAGACCTATTTCCCTCTGACTAATACACCTTACACGGTAGGCAACTTAGCACAGCCAATTCACCTGACCTGCACATCTTTGGACTGTGGGGAGAATGTGCAAACTCCACACAGATAGTTGCCCGAGGGCTGGAATTGAACCTGGGACCCTGGTGCTGTGAGGCAGCAGTGCTAACCCCTGAGCCATCGTGCCACCCAAAAATTGGTAAGAGTCTTCATGGACATGCTGAATAGCCTGGGCAATAGAGGTGTTGTTGTACTTTCTTGACTGTAGTGTCAACGGGGGTGGACTCCATCTCCACCTCAGCTCCATCGATGTAGTCAGGGGCGCTTCCCGCTCTTTTTAATTTTGTCGAGGGAGAGATTGTTATCTTTACAGCGACCACTTTCCCATTACTGTCTCATCATTGTTTGTGATCCGGCCCACGATGGGGGAGGTGTCAGGGGACTTTTTGGTGGCGTTAGGACGGAATTTAGCCGGGGCGGTCATGACTGCACAGGGACTGACGTGTGCAGGCAGCCTCACAGGGTACCAGTGTGGAGAATTATCGGTGTGAAGGAGGTGTTAATGCCTCGTCTGTGGGTCAGGAAGTTGAAGATCTAGTTGCAGAGGGCAGAGAAGAGACCCAGGTCGCTGTTGGGCAAAGGGATATGGGCTGAAGGCAGGTGTGTGGAATTCACAGACTCCTACAGCACAAAGACAGGCCCTTTAGATTAGAATACAATCCCCACAGTGTGGAAACAGGCCATTTGGCCCAACGGGTCCATACCGACCCTCCAAAGATTAACCCACCCAGACCCATTCCCCTACCCTACGACTCTACATCCACCTGAAACTGATGCACCTAACCTGCACACCCCTGGGCACTACGAGACAATTTCCCATGGCCAATCCACCCTAACCTGCACATTCCAGGGCACTACGGGACAATTTAGCATGGCCAATCCACCCTAACCTGCACATCCCTGGGCACTACGGGACAATTTAGCATGGCCAATCCTCCCAAACCTGCACATTCCAGGGCACTACGGGACAATTTAGCATGGCCAATCCACCCAAACCTGCACATCCCTGGGCACTACGGGACAATTTAGCATGGCCAATCCTCCCGAACCTGCACATTCCAGAGCACTATGGGACAATTTAGCATGGCCAATCCACCCTAACCTGCACATCCCTGGGCACTATGGGACAATTTAGCATGGCCAATCCACCCGAACCTGCACATTCCATAGCACTATGGGACAATTCAGCATGGCCAATCCACCCTAACCTGCACATCCCTGGGCACTATAGCATGGCCAATCCACCCTAACCTGCACATCCCTGGGCACTACGGGACAATTTAGCATGGCCAATCATCCCGAACCTGCACATTCCAGGGCACTATGGGACAATTTAGCATGGCCAATCCACCCTAACCTGCACATTCCAGGGCACCACTGGACAATTTAGCAAGGCAAATCCACCCTAACCTGCACGTCTTTGGACTGTGGGAGGAAACCGGAGCGCCCGGAGGAAACCCATGCAGACACGGGGGGAGAATGTTGCAAACTTCACACAGACAGTCACCCCGAGGCGGGAATCGAACACGGGTCCCCGGCGGCTAACCACTGAGCCAAACTTTCCCAAACTTTGGCCCACACTGGTCCATGCCAACTAAATTGTCCGTCCACGTTAACTCCACTTCCCTGCACTCGGCCCATATCCTCCTGAACCTTTCCTATCCAGGTACTTGGCCAAATGCCTTTTCAATGTTAATGTACCCGCCTCAACCACTTCCACGGGCAGCTCATTCCGGATGCGTACCACCCTCTGTGTAAAAAACGTTGCCCTTCAGACCCCCCCTTTTTATTCTTGCCTCGAATCCTCAAATCTGGGGGGGAAAAGACTGAGTGCATTCACCCTATCCCTGCTTCTCCTGATCTTATACACCTCGATAAGATGTCCCCTCAGTCTCCCACGCTTTAAATAAAACAAAATCCTAGCTTGCCCAACCTCTATCAGCCAAGATCTCATTGAATGTCAGAACAGGCTAGAGGGGCTGAATGGCCTATTCCTGTTTCTGTGTGCCTACAATTTTGACAATTTCTCTTGACTCGATGGGTATATGAATAGGAAGGGTTTGGAGGGATATGGGCCGGGTGCTGGCAGGTGGGACTAGATTGGGTTGGGATATCTGGGTCGGCATGGACAGGTTGGACCGAAGGGTCTGTTTCCGTGCTGTACATCTCTATGACTCTACGACTGTGAGGTGCCCAATAAAAAAAATCGATCTTGCGGGCATCCAGCAATGTGTGTATTTGTACTAATCACCATCATGATCTATTTGAGAAGATTCATTCATACATACGGGGTCCCGAGAGATCTACAGCACAGAAAGAGGCCGTTCGGTCCGTCAGGTACAGCCACGTCCCATGCAAGTGCCCGTCTCAGTCCTTCTCTTCAACGTGATCAGGGTTGCTGCATCTTCAAACCAGCAAATCCCAGCTTCCCCACCAGCCTCTGGGTGACACAGTCTAACCTCATCTCCCCTCGAAACCTCCTGCCCCTTTCCCTTAAACCTACACCTCCCTTCACTCATTGATCCCTCCAACAACGGGAAAAGTTCGGCCCTGTCACCCCTATCGGTCGCCCTCATTGTTTTGCACGTCTCGGTCATGTTGCCCCTCCAACCCTTAGTGTTCACTGCTCTGAGGAAACCAGATGCAGGCTCTCCAAATAAAAAGGTTCATCAAGGGCGTCAGAGGGGCTAGCTAAGGAGGAGCGTCCCAAGTGTAAAAAAAAATGTCATCTTACACGCTGCGTTTGGTCCGGAGATACTGGAGTGCCACGGTAAGGGATCTGAAGGAAATCCTGGGAATTAAGGTCAAAGTGGACCCGGTATTTCTGCTTCTGAGGTGGCCACATTTGCCCTCTCCGGGTTGGGGGGAGGGGAGGGGAGGAGGAAGAGACTGTGTCACATTCTCACCTGCTGTGCAAGGAAGAACATTTTAATGAATTGGACATTGGAAACACCCCCACCCCCATCCAGGTCTTATGGGGTGGCGTAGGCCGCTAAAGCAGCATCTCACCGCCAAGATCCCTGGGTACTATGGGACAATTTAGCATGGCCAATCCACCCTAACCTGCACAACCCTGGGGCACTATGGGACAATTTAGCATGGCCAATCCACCCTAACCTGCACATCCCTGGGCACTACGGGACAATTTAGCATGGCCAATCCACCCTCACAAACATGGTGCACCACAAAATGGAGCCGTTTTATAAGACGTGACAGCCCTTTCTAAATTAGATTGACGCAGACTCATGGGCAATATTAATTAGGGCCGTGGGAATTAGTTTGGGCATCCGTGGGGCTCTGGGGTGGGGAGAGGAAAAGATATATGGGTACGATGACTAGTGCTCCCTGGTTGGGAGCTTTGGTGGAGGTGTGAGAGTGCAATAGAATACAGTCATGCGATATAATGTAATTTAAGCTAATTTGAATCCAGCTTCATTTAACTTTTATTTAATTTGCTTGCAATTTAGATTAAGTTAAGTAGATATGTTTGTTCTGGTACAATAGTAGGTAGTGTATTATTAATAGTATTGTGATACGACATTGTTGCAGTAAACTATATCGTTTTGGTATCATTTTTCATATACAGTTGTTTTGAAAAAGATTTCACAAAGTTTTTAAAAAATATTTATTTAAAAAATAATTCATAAGAACAGGACGACATCTTGAGCTGATTAGATTAGATTACATTCCATACAGTGTGGAAACAGGCCCTTCGGCCCAACAGCTCCACACCTAACCTCTGGAGAGGAACCCACCCATTCCCATTTCCCTCTGACCAAAGCACCTAACACTATGAGCAATACATCATGGCCAATTCAACTAACCTGCACATCCCTGGACAGTATGGGACAATTTAGCACAGCCAATTCAACTAACCTGCACATCCCTGGGCACTATGGGACAATTTAGCATGGCCAATCCACCCTAACCTGCACATCCCTGGGCACTATGGGACAATGTAATGTGGCCAATCCACCCTAACCTGCACATCCCTGGGCACTATTTCAATTTCTCAGAATGTGCCCTGCACCCCTTCACTTTACAGCTAAAATAATTTACACACAGCTCTCTGTCACCCCCTCCAGCCCCCTACACTCCCTCCCTATCTCTGTCACTATTTATCAACACGTCCCTCAGGGTGAACGTGCAGTGCTCCCTCAGCACTGACCCTCCCTCAGTGCCCACTCCCTCAGCACTGACCCTCCC
>NC_057760.1:1366995-1368067 GCF_004010195.1 Chiloscyllium plagiosum | reverse complement strand
GGGTGACAGAGATAGGGAGGGGATGGAAGGGGTGACAGAGATAGGGAGGGGGTATGGAGCTGCAGCATAGCTCCCTCTACACTCTTCCACCCCATCCCAGGGACAGGGACAGCGCGGGGTTAGATACAGAGTAAAGCTCCCTCTGTGTGTGTGGGAGCAGTGTGTCTGTGCTGGCCTGTGCTGGCCTGTGCTGGCCTGTGTTGGTCTGTGCTGGCCTGTGTTGGCCTGTGCTGGCCTGTGTTGGTCTGTGCTGGCCTGTGCTGGCCTGTGAGCAGTCAGTGTTGTTCCCTGACACAGTCCGCTCTCCAGTGCCCAACGGTCTGATCTCCCTCAACTCTCCCGAATCCCCCGATGAGTCAATGGAGCTGCAGTGCGCGGTCTCATGGCAGCCTGGACGCGGGAGGCTGAATTATTTATCCAACTTCAGACACATGCAAATGGAGATAAAAGATTAGCCCCATTAATTTTTCAAACCAAAACCCAACCAACGTTGAGGCTCCATTAGTCCAGGGTGTGTCAAGTCAAACCGACATTATTACTCACCAACATCCTCTGCATTTCACCCAATAAGGAGTTCTCTGTCTCAGTTCCCTTTCTCCAGCTTTTAGGTTTCCATACTCCCTCTGCAGCTCGGATCGTTCCCACGGGATCTCTGCATCACTTGATCACTGCAAGGGGCTATTCGACTTAGGTGTGCATTGCCCACAAGGCGTGTGCCCTCGGAGCGATATTTCCCACAGCCCAGCGACAGCTTTGCAAGACTCAGATCCAATGATCTCGGGCCCCCGCTCTCTCAGTCAGGGCTGAGGGAGTGGGCGCTGTCAGAGGGTCAGTGCTGAGGGAGTGGGCGCTGTGGGAGGGTCAGTGCTGAGGGAGTGGGTGCTGTGGGAGGGTCAGTGCTGAGGGAGTGGGTGCTGTGGGAGGGTCAGTGCTGAGGGAGTGGGTGCTGTGGGAGGGTCAGTGCTGAGGGAGTGGGTGCTGTGGGAGGGTCAGTGCTGAGGGAGTGGGTGCTGTGGGAGGGTCAGTGCTGAGGGAGTGGGTGCTGTGGGAGGGTCAGTGCTGAGGGAGTGGG
>NC_057760.1:1362150-1365016 GCF_004010195.1 Chiloscyllium plagiosum | reverse complement strand
GCCCCCTACATCCCCTCCCTAACTCTGCCACCCCCTCCAGACCCTAACAGCCCCTCTCTGTAGCCAGGCCCCATTATCCCTCAATCCCTATGGTAGTGAGTCCCCTATTCTCCCCCACTGCCAATGCACTCTTACCATGAAACCCTCCCAGGACAGAGACAGCACGGGGTTAGAAACAGCATAAAGCTCCCTCTACACTGTCCCCCCATCAAACACTCCCAGCACAGGGATAGCATGGGGTTAGATAGAGTAAAGCTCCCTCTACCCTGTCCCCACCCCCCCCCACCCCCCCCCACCCCCACATTCAAATGCTCCCAGGACAGGGAAAGCATGGAATTAGATACAGAGTAAAGCTTCCTCTGCACTGCCCAATGATGTGCCTTAATATAACAGTGTAAGAATGCTGTTGATCTGTCTGTGGGATAGCACAGAGAAGGGCCACTGCTCTGGGTTTTGTCGATAAGAAAATATTAGACCATCCTTTTCACCACCCTGGATACAGCCGATTTCAGGTCGACGGAGATTTCTAGTCGATGCGTGTATTCAGTCTTGAGTAATTCATTGGGTGTGACCAGTGTATCTCATATTGAGGAAACTCTCCAGAGTTTCAACTGAAAATCTTTCACTTGTTATGACTTACCACATGAAGATCACCAGCAATGAAACCTTAAACAACGCCTCAGGTACCGTGAAAGAAATCTCACCTATTTCGGGATGATCTCACAGTGGATGAATTCCTGGGGAAATCCATGGAGGACTCTCCAAATCATCGGAAAAAGAAATCACAAGATTCTGTGCAGAAAGCTCAAAATCACACAAAGTCATCCCAAAATCTCGTGAAGGATTGGAGGAATCTCGAAATCACATGAAGAAATCTCAAATCTTGTGGAAGAATTTTAACATCATGTGACCATATCCCAAATTCCCATAGAGGAATCTCAAAATCGCATGACAAAACTCTAAATCCTGTGCAGGAATTTGAAATTGCATGAAGAAATCTGAAATCCTGTGGAGAAATCTCAAAATCACATGAAGAAATCTCAAATCTTGTGGAGGAATTTTAACATCGTGTGATGTAATTCCAAATTCCCATAGAGGAATCTCAAAATCACATGACAAAACCCTAAATCTTGTGCAGGAATTTGAAATTGCATGAGGAAATCTCAAATCCTGTGGAAAATCTCAAAATTACAGGAAGAAATCTCAAATCTAGTGGAACAATCTGAAACTCATGTGGAGGAATCTCAAAATCAGATGAGGTGATCCCAAACTCTTGTTAGGGAATCTCAAAAACATTCACACCTTATGAGTCTCAAAAACACATAAAGAAATCTAACAGCCTTGAGAGGAATCTCAAAGTCAAATCTTGTGATTTCTCAAAATCTTAAAATCTTGTGAAGGAATCTTAAATCAATTGGAGCAATGTTAAAATCACATTCTGATGGAAACATAATCACACAATTGCACAGGGAATTTCAGAACCTTACTGAAAAATCTCAAAAATTGCGTGAAAATCTCATGGACAAATTCTCTCAGAGAAATCTCACAATCTGTTGGAGAAATCACACAATCCCATGATTTCTAAGAGAGAAGTCTCACAATCTGACTGGGTAATTGCACAATCTTGTGACTTCTCAGAGAGAAATTTCACAATCTGACGGAGAAATCACACATTCCCATGATTTCTCAGAGAGAAATCTCACTATCATACAGAGAAATTGCACAATCCCGCGATTTCTCAGAGAAATCTCACAAGCTGATGGGGTAAACGCACAATCCTGTGATTTCTCAGAGAGAAACCTCACAATCTGACAGGGTAAACACACAATCCTGCGATTTCTCAGAGAGAAATCTCACAACTTGACAGGGTAAACGCACGATCTATCATACAGAGAAATTGCACAACCCCACAATTTCTCAGAGAGAAATCTCACAACCTGACAGGGTAAATGCACAAGCCTGTGATTTCCAAAAGCCTTAATAAACGATTCAGCCCCACAATTTCCTGCCTGCTCTCGGACTATCTCCTCTCAATAACATTTCAGTTGTGAAAATGATCTGTATTTTTCCCAGTTCAGAACAACCATATTACACGCCACTAAATAAAGATTGTGCCTTAATGATACTCACATTCTGATGAAAATTGAAATACTCGACTTATTGCAACACACATTTTACAGATAAGAGAGAGAGGCGATATTATCATGACTTTGTTCATCCATCAGAGTTTTTTTAAAAAACGTTTCTGATTTTCAGAATAACTTTTAGAACATTAAAGATTAATTCCCGTGCTATCTGTCTGTGTCCAGGCAGGATTGTTTGCAAAGGAACACACCTACTGAGGGGATGTAGATGACTGAAGACAGGCTGATGGTGTTAGGCAGGATTTCTTTGCACAGTTGCAGAAGACATTGCAATATGACACTTGAGTGAGTCTTTGATTGTATGGAGACTTCATTTGAGAATTCAAAAGTGGAATCTGTTGTTCTCTCCACTAATGTTGCTCAGACCTCGTGTGTGCTGTTAGTACCAACTCGGGTATAATGAGTTTCGAGGGGACCCTTCAGTTCAGTGGCAGCAAGTGAGCTACTTTGTTGGCTGGTCTGTAAGGGGGTCAGGACTGCTGTGTTCACACAATTCAGGCCGACGACATTTCAGCCGGATGTTGTCTGAATTATGTCCTGGAAGATCATGCCTCTGACACTCCCACAGCGCTGACCATCCGACAGTGCGGCATTCCCTCAGCGCTGACCCTCCGACAGTGCGGCACTCCCACAGCGCTGACCCTCCGACAGTGCGGCACACCCACAGCGCTGACCCTCCGACAGTGCGGCACTCCCACAGCGCTGACCCTCCGACAGTAAAA
>NC_057760.1:1358937-1361650 GCF_004010195.1 Chiloscyllium plagiosum | reverse complement strand
CATTTTGCTGAGTTGGTACAGTTGTGTGGTAACACCTTGTGTGAGGATCGTTCTGAAGCACAGGCCTTCAGTACTGGTGGTGTCGGAATGGTGTCGAGATTTCGAGATCTCCAGTTTCTTTTCAAATCTTCTTGCGATCACATGGAGGGAACCGAATCGGCTGAAGTCCGGGGTATCTGTGATGCTGGGGAACCAACATGGAGTAGGCCGAGGTGGATCAGCCACTCGCCGCTTCCGGCGAAGCCTTTGGCCTTATCTTTTGCCCCGATTTGCTGGGCACTTCCAACGTTGAGGATGGGGGTGTTTGTGGGGCTTACTCCTCCGGTGAATTGTTTAAATGGTCCACCACCATTCCCCACAGGACGGGGCAGGACTGCAGAGCTCAGACCTGATCCGTCTGCTGTGGGATTACTTCGCTCTGTCTGTCGCTTGTTGTTTCGGGATACAAGTCGTCCTGTTTGGTCGCTTCACCAGGTTTGACATCTCGTTTTCACGCACGCTCGGTGCTGCTCCTGCACTCTCTATCAAACTTGGCGTAGAGTTCCCAAAACGTCGAATTTGAGTCATAGAAATGTACAGTCCAGAAATAGACCCTGCGGCCCAACCTGTCCATGCCGACCAGATATCCCAACCCAATCTAGTCCCACCTGCCAGCACTGGGCCCATATCCCTCCAAACCCTTCCTATTCATATACCCATCCAGATGCCTTTTAAATGTTGTCATTGTGCCAGCCTCCACCACTTCCTCTGGCAGCTCATTCCATACACGCACCACCCTCTGTGTGAAAATGTCACCCCTCAGGTCCCTTTCCCCTCTCATCCTAAATCTATGCCTCTCTTGTTCTGGACTCCCCCACCCCATGGAAAAGATCACCAGGGACCCAGGTTCAATTCCAGCCTCGGGCGACTGTCTGTGTGGTGATTGGCCATGCTAAAATGCCCATAGTGTTAGGTGCATTAGTCAGGGGTAAATGGGTCTGGGTTTGGAGGGTCGGTGTGGACTTGTTGGGCTGTAGGGTCTGTTGCCACACTTTCGGGAATCTGAACTGCTTTTGTCTATTCACCCTATCCATGCCCCTCATGATTTTATAAACCTCTATAAGGTCACCCCTCAGCCTCCGACGCTCCAGGGAAAACAGCCACAGCTTGTTCAGCCTCTCCCTGTAGCTCAGATCCTCCAACCCTGGCAACATCCTTGTAAATCTTTACTGAACCCTTTCAAGTTTCACAACATCTTTCCAATAGGAAGGAGTCCAGAATTGCATGCAATATTCCAACAGTGGCCTAACCAATGTCCTCTACAGCCGCAACATGACCTCCCAACTCCTGTAATCAACACTCTGACCAATAAAGGAAAGCATACCAAACACCGCCTTCACTATCCTATCTACCTGCGACTTTTCTTTCCAGGAGCTATGAACCTGCTCTCCAAGGTCTCTTTGTTCAGCAACACGCCGCAGCAATGCGGTGGCTCAGTGGTTAGCACCACTGTCCCACAGCGCCAGGGAGCTGTGTTTGATCTCAGCCTCAGGCGAGTGTCTGTGTGGAGTTCGCACATTCTCCCTGTGCAGGTTAGGGTGGATTGGCCATACTAAATTGCCCCATAGTGCCCAGGGATGTGCAGGTTAGGATGGATTGGCCATGCTAAATTGTCCCGTAGTGCCCAGGGATGTGCAAGTTAGGGTGGATTGGCCATGCTAAATTGTCCCGTCGTGCCCAGGGATGTGCAAGTTAGGGTGGATTGGCCATGCTAAATTGTCCCGTAGTGCCCAGGGATGTGCAGGTTAGGGTGGATTAGCCATGCTAAATTATCTCATTGTGCCCAGGGATGTGCAGGTTAGGATGGATTGGCCATGCTAAATTATCTCATAGTGCCCAGGGATGTGCAGGTTAGGGTGGATTGGCCACGCTAAATTATCTCATAGTGCCCAGGGATGTGCAGGTTAGGGTGGATTAGCCATGCTAAATTATCTCATTGTGCCCAGGGATGTGCAGGTTAGGATGGATTGGCCATGCTAAATTATCTCATAGTGCCCAGGGATGTGCAGGTTAGGGTGGATTGGCCACGCTAAATTATCTCATAGTGCCCAGGGATGTGCAGGTTAGGATGGATTGGCCATGCTAAATTATCTCATAGTGCCCAGGGATGTGCAGGTTAGGGTGGATTGGCCACGCTAAATTGTCCCATAGTACCCAGGGATGTGCAGGTTAGATGTATTAGTCAGGGGGAAATGTCAGGGAATGGGTCTGGGCGGGTTACTCTTCGGAGGGTCGGTGTAGACTGGTGGGGCCGAATGGCCTGTTTCCACACTGTCCGGATTCCATATCTACTCCTCTGTCCACCTCCTGATGCTGCCCGTCTCCCCATGGAGTCAAACAACATGGAAACAGACCCTTCGGTTCAACCAGTCCATGCTGACCATTATCCCCACTTGTCTGTGCGTGGCCCATATCTCTCGAAACATTTCCTATTCAGGAACTTTATCCAAACGTCTTTCCAACATTGCAACTGCGCCCACATCCTCTGGAAGCTCATCCCACATATGAATTACTTTCTGTGTAAAAACAAATTGCCCCTTTTTCAAATCGTTCTCCTCTCACCTTAAAAATGTGCCCCCTACTCTTGAAATGCCCCATCCTCGGGAGAGCACACTTTATTAATGGGCCTCGTGATTTTCTAAACTTCTTTAAGGTCACCCCTCAACCTTCTAGT
>NC_057760.1:1356423-1358054 GCF_004010195.1 Chiloscyllium plagiosum | reverse complement strand
CGGGGGTTGGGACTGAGATAAGGTGGTGGGGGTGGGGGGGACGAGGAAGCTGGAGAAATCTGCATTCATCCCGTGGGGTTGGAGGGGTCCGAGGCGCTGGTCCTCCAGGCGTCGTGTGTGGCCATGGTCTGGCGATGGAGGAGGCCAAGGACCTGCATGGCCCTTGGAGGAGGGGGAGGGTGAGGGTGAGGGGTGAGGGTGAGGGGGGAGGGGGAGGGGGGAGGAGGGAGTGGATGGGTGAGGAGGGGGAGGGGGAGTCAAAGTGCTGGGTTGGTTGGTGCAGGTGTCCCAGAGGCTGTTCCCTGAAACGTTCAGCAAGTGGGTGGGGTCTTCCTTCAGTGGACAGTCCGCCCGTCGATCAAGGGAATCAAGAGTCCCCATTGGACGGGACTCCCATCAAACACATGCCCCTCCCCACCCGATGGGTGGGACTTCACCTCATTGCGTATTCCCGATGCCGATCAGCAGGTTGTCAAGGGAGGGGGCGGGAGCTCGCAATCCATTGGAACGGGCTCCCGTCAAACAGACGCGAGCTGTCGGTGGTACCTCATCTCATTTGGTATTGCCGCTGTCCATCAGGCGAGTAGGGGGCGTGACCGCAATCCATTGGACGGGGATACCATCCCGTCAGCGGGTCCTCACCTCATTGGTTATTGACGCCGTCGATCCGGTGACTGCAAGGCGGGTCCACATTCCATTGGACGTGGCTTCGTCCAAAAGGCGCGCAATCTGGGGTGGGACCTCATCCTATTGGCTAATCACGCCGTCCATCAGGGAACTGAAAGGCGGGACCGCGGCCCATTGGATGTGACTCCCGTCTAAAACTTGCACGCAGTGGGTGGGACCCCACCTCATTGGGGGATTCCCACTGCCGATCAATCGACCGGAAGGCGGGACTCCCACTTTGAACCGTCCGCACAATCATCAATCAGAGGCCGTGCGCTTGTTGGGGAGGGAGGGGGGGTTGGACCCTCACCCAATTGGACGGACGGCCCGTCAATCGTGCGCGGACCCACGGTCGATTGGTCGGCATCCCCGTCAATCGCGGGGCTCGGCAGCGCCGCTGGCCAATCCCGGTCCAAGGTGGGTTTTGCAGGCGAGGGGGCGTGCAGCGCTGGGTAGAAAGCATCAGAAACGGTTTTTTTTTCTCCAAACAAAATCTGTCTGTGGTTGGGGGCGGTCATAAAGGTGATGCATTTCAATTAAAAAGGATGTAGCCGTCCCACCGCAGTTTGCAGGAATCACACGTTAGGGGAAGGAGAGCGAGGGCAGATAAAGGAGATTGAAAAGAAGCCGCGGCCTTCAGTGATTCGCAGCCGGGTCAGGCCTCACGGCCTGCAGGACGGGGTGAGAAGCTTCCGCTCGTCGGCCTCTCTCGACACCACGCTCCCTCGACGCCGCACAGACGCCGTGCTTCTGCCTCTCTCCTCCGCCCGTTTCTTATTTTCTTCACATTTTTTCTTTCAAAATTCCCTCGGAGTGTCGGCTCCCGGAGCACTGCGCCTGCGCGAGGGGGCTGGCCGCTGCTCAGTGCGCCTGCGCGCCCGCGGAGCATTCTGGGGAATGTAGTTCTCAGCCCTCCCCTATTCTCCCCTTCTCTTTCTTTCTCTTTTTAATCCTTACCACCCCCC
>NC_057760.1:1350310-1352503 GCF_004010195.1 Chiloscyllium plagiosum | reverse complement strand
CCGCCTTCCTAACCTGCAATCATCTTCCTGACCTCTCCGCCCCCACTCCGGCCTATCACCCTCACCTTGACCTCCCTCCACCTATCGCATTTCCAACGCCCCTCCCCCAAGTCCCTCCTCCCTACCTTTTATCTTAGCCTGCTGGACAAACTTTCCTCATTCCTGAAGAAGGGCTCATGCCCGAAACGTCGATTCTCCTGCTCTTTGGATGCTGCCTGACCTGCTGCGTTTTTCCAGCAACACATTTTCAGCTCTGATCTCCAGCATCTGCAGTCCTCGCTTTCTCCCCATGCTAAATTGACCCGTAGTGTCCAGGGATGTGCAGGTTAGGGTGGATTGGCGATGTGAAATGCTGCTTGCACGTATGAAGGGGTGGAGGTGGCAGGGTTTGGAGTTGGGTCTTGGCAGGGTGCTCCTCGGAGGGTTGGTTTGGACTTGGCCCGCCAGATGACCTGCTTCCACCTTGCGGGGTGTTATGATTCGGTGAAACGATCTCCTTTGTATCATCTTGAGCCCTTGTTCTGGCACAATAAGCTACGTTGAGGGGTGGGTGGCATCCCCCGCGTGGTGTGTTAACTCTTGGGCGGGGGGGGGGCGTTCTTGTGTCACCCCCTTCCCCACCTCACAAAGCTTTGTCGCACTGTTAATGCATGCTCTCCTGTGTCCTCCAGCAGGACAGTCATGGCGTCTGCTGAGACCATGGACCTGGCAGTGGAAGAGCTGGGCCTTTCGATGGATGAGATCCGGGAGTGGATTGACCAAGAGTTGGAGAAGGTGGACCTGCTGAAGCAGCGGCGTGCTGCCCTGCAGGAGCTGGAGACCTGGGTGGAGAAAAAGGAGGCCGAGATGGCTCACGTCGACGGGCTCTTCGAAGACGCGTCCAGGTCATCAGAGCCCCCCCTGACCCCGACACCCCCTGCCACTTTCCCCTCGCCCATTCCCCTCCTCTTTGTTCCCCCCCTCTCTCTCTCGCGATCCTCCTCCCTCTGTCTCTCTCGCGTGATCCCCCCCTCTCCTTCTCTCTCTTGCACACACGTGATTCCCCCCTCTCTTTTTCGCTCTCTCTCTTGCGTGTGATCTCTCTCTCTCTCTCTTTCTTTGTCGTGCGATCCCCCTCTCTCTCTCCTGATTTCCCCGTCTCTTTTTCTCTCTCTCTCTCTCTCTCTCTCACACGATCCCCTTCTCTTTTTTTGTCTCGCGCGCTCCCTCTTGTCTCGCGCGCTCCCTCTTGTCTCGCGCGCTCCCTCTTGTCTCGCGCGCTCCCTCTTGTCTCGCGCGCTCCCTCTTGTCTCGCGCGCTCCCTCTTGTCTCGCGCGCTCCCTCTTGTCTCGCGCGCTCCCTCTTGTCTCGCGCGCTCCCTCTTGTCTCGCGCGCTCCCTCTTGTCTCGCGCGCTCCCTCTTGTCTCGCGCGCTCCCTCTTGTCTCGCGCGCTCCCTCTTGTCTCGCGCGCTCCCTCTTGTCTCGCGCGCTCCCTCTTGTCTCGCGCGCTCCCTCTTGTCTCGCGCGCTCCCTCTTGTCTCGCGCGCTCCCTCTTGTCTCGCGCGCTCCCTCTTGTCTCGCGCGCTCCCTCTTGTCTCGCGCGCTCCCTCTTGTCTCGCGCGCTCCCTCTTGTCTCGCGCGCTCCCTCTTGTCTCGCGCGCTCCCTCTTGTCTCGCGCGCCATTTCCCCCTCTGTTTTTCTCTCCCTCTCTCTCACATGATCACCCTCTTTCTCTCTCTCTGTCTCTTGAGCACCCCCCACTTTCTCCCCCTCCCTCCAGGCCTTCCAAGAGTGGGGGGTGAAATTGCATCTTGGGGTTGTGTTGGGGGTTCTCACTGGTGCCCTGGCTTTGTGTGCCCCCAGGTCGGTGGACGTGTGCGAGTTAATGGTGAAGGACCTGTACAACAACCTGGGCCTGCAGTATGAGGAGGCCTCCACCGAGGAAGGAACGGGGAAGGACAGCGCCAAGGTGTCCGAAGTGATAGAGATCCTGGACGACGATGACGACGACGACGTGATGGCCGTGGAACCCGGTAGGAGCTGCTCCCTGCAGCCTGGAAACAGACCCTTCGGCCCAACCAGTCCGTGCAGACCGTAATCCCACACTATAAACTAGTACCCACCTGCTTGCTCCTGGCTCGTATCCCTTTCCTAATCATGTACTTTATCCAAATATCTTGTAAAGGTTGTAACTATACCCGCATCCACCCCTCT
>NC_057760.1:1320358-1350260 GCF_004010195.1 Chiloscyllium plagiosum | reverse complement strand
CTTTCGATCTGCGCCCCCCCCCCCCCCCCCCCCCCCCCCCTGCTCCTGTCGTGCCCCTGTTTCACAGACCATAGGGCAGTATGCAGGGGCTTCCCATGGACGCTGTCTCAGCGCCCCGCTTTTCCTGATCTGTGTCAGGGACCTGGCTTCATTTGAAAGCGAATGACTGCGGACGCTGGCAATCTGAAACAAACCCTTTGGCCCAACTGGTCCACGTCCTCCAGATATCCTCCATTCATCCAGTCCCATTTGGCTCATTTCCCCTCTAAACCCTTCCTGTTCACGTCCCCATCCAGATGTCTTTTCAATGTTTAAAAATCACACCACGCCAGGTTATAGTCCAACAGGTTTAATTGGAAGCACACTAGCTTTCGGACAGCCACCTGATGAAGGAGCAGCGCTTTGAAAGCTAGTGCTTCCAATTAAACCTGTTGGACTATAACCTGGTGTGGTGTGATTTTTAACTTTGTACACCCCAGTCCACCACCGGCATCTCCAAATCATGACGACCATCGACACCTTCTTTTAAATGCTGTCATTGTACCAGCCTCCACCACTTCCTCTGGCAGCTCATTCCATACACGTACCACCCTCTGTGTGAAAAAGTTGCCCCTCCGGTCTCTTTCCCCTCTCACCCTGAGCCCATGCCCCTCTACTTCTGGACCCCACCCACCCCTTGGCTATTTACCCTATCCATGCCCCCTCATGATTTTATAAATTTCTAGAAGGTCAGCCTCCGACGCTCCAGGGAAAACAGTCCCGGCTTGTTCAGCCTCACCCTGTAGCTCAGACCTTTCCACATCCTCGTCAACCTTTTCCACACCCTCTCAAGTTTCACAACACCTGTTGTACAGCAGGGAGACCAGAATTGCACACAGCAATCCAACCGTAGCCTCACCCATGTCCCATACAGCTGCTACATGGCCTCCCAACTCCTGTACTCGATGCTCTGACCAATAAAGGCAAAAGGCGCCATTGCCGCTCTGCCGTTGACCTGCGACACCGCACATGTTGGAGATGCCCAGGCAGTCTGGCCGTGTTGGCGTTAACGTGTCGCATCCCTTTCTGAAGAGCAGCCAGACCAGACTCGAGATGTTAAACTCTCTGTTTTTCTCTCTCCGCAGCCACTGTTGGCTGAGCTTCTGAGAGACAAATTGAAAGGAATGGTAGCGACCGACTGCGAGAATGTGGGCAGAGAAGTGGCATTTGTTTTTTTTTTTTAGAAACGAACTCATACATGGGATCTGGGTGTTGCTAGCTGACCAGTTATTAGGCCAGAAGACACAGGAGTGGAAGGAAGGCTATTTGGCCTATCGAGTCCACTCTGCCATTTAATCATGACATTCGTGAAGAAGGGCTTATACCCCAAACGTTGATTCTCCTGCTCCTTGGATGCTGCCTGACCTGCTGCGCTTTTCCAGCAACACAATTTCAGCTCTGATCTGCAGCCCTCCCTTTCTCCTGGGCATTTCAACACCACTTACCCGCACTCTCCCCTGTATCCCTTAATTCCTTGCGAGATTAAGAATTTATCAATCTCTGCCTTCAATGTCCCCGCCACCTCTGTGCTCCATGACAATGAATTCCACAGGCCCACCACTCTGTGGCCGAAGACATGTCTTCTCATTTCCGTTTTTAAATGGGGCCCCCTCTAATTCTAAGGCTGTGCCCACGGGTCCTAGTCTCCCCGTCTGACAGAAACAAATTCCCAGCGTCCACCCTAATACCCATCTCTACTTGCCCAGAGGGCTGTTTGCAAGTTGACGCCATGCCGGGAGTCATGTGGAGGGCAGAGTGCGCAAAGGGGGCGGGGGGGGGCAGGTTTCCCTCCCCATTGGTGATCCCGATGACAGCCAGCTTCTGAAATACCGCGTTGCTTTTCTCGTCCCACCTTCCGCTGAGGTGGGATTCTAACACAAGCCCTCGGTGCGTCGGGCTAATGTTCTGGATTACCGGTCCAGAGACATCACCGCTCCCTCCCCACGCCCGGAATTATCGCCAAGGCGACGCGGAGCGAAGAGGCGGGAAAAGTATAAAAGACGAGGGCGTTGTGGGGGGGGGGGGTGAGATTCGAAAGGAAGTGCGCGACCAAATGTTTGAGGGCGTAGGACCAGCTGAGAAAATAGAGGGTAAAGCCGACGGAATCCTGAGCTCCGCTGATAGGAACTGGAAGATTTTACCAAAAAAACACACCGGGTGGTTACGGAGAACCCTTTCTCGAAAAGGAACGAGCTGCCAGAGGAAGTGGTGGGGGCTGGTACAATGACAGCATTTAAAAGGCATCTGGATGGGGAGGTGAATAGGAAGGGTTTGGAGGGATATGGGCCAAGTGCTGGCAAATGGGACTAGATTTAGGTTAGGGTATCTGGGTTGGCACCAACGAGTTGGGCCGAAGGGCTTGTTTCCATGCTGTACATCACAGAGATGGGGAGGGGGTGTGGGGGGCTGGAGGGGGGTGACCGAGATAAGGGGTCGTTCCTTAATTTCTTTCACCAACGTTGTGCTCACAGGCTAAACCATCCTCAGCCTTTCCAAATGTTCTGGTAAACCGTTGTCTCTCCTGTTCACCGGGACTCTGCAGCTCAGCCTCCCTGTCCCATCACTGTTCATTTTCTCGTGGCCAGCTTGGTATTTGGTGTCAGTTTACTGAGCAAACAAACTCTCTCTTCTCAACAGTGGAGACGGGACGAGCCGCTGCCCCAGCGTCCACCACGTCGACCGTGACTGCCCTGAGCAAGATCACCCGCGAGCCGTCCTTGGTGAGTTCCTCCGGTCACTGTCCTTCCTGGGGATCGATGGCACCCCCCCCCCCCCCCTTTCTTGTCTGAGCCCCTGAACCTGGCCAGTGCCTACGGAGCAGGGTTATGCAAGTTTCACCCCCCACCCCCACCTGGAGAAGCAGTTCTCGTACAGGGTATGATCGTCAGGACAATGGCAAGAATGCCAAACCTCGCCCACTCACAGCAAGGTAAGCTGCGAGGAACCGAGGCACTGACTCGGTGGCTCCCCAGAGAGTCAAGGAGTGGACGGCCAACCCCCAGCATCTTAGCTCCTGCCGGAGTCAGTTGTCGTGTCCATGTGAGACTTGGCATTCTTGCATAGATCCTGATGAGTGAAGGAGGAACAGGTGATGGTAACACTGGCCTGCCCCCCCTCTTCCCCTAAAAGGGATTGAGACTGAGGGGGTGACCTTATAAAATCATGAGGGGCATGGATCGGGTGAATAGCCAAGGTCTTTTTTTATTCTCCCTCCCCCCAGGGTAGGGAAGTTCACAGGTAGAGGGTGTAAGTTTAAGGTAAGAGGGGGTTTAAAGGGGCAATGTTTTCACAGAGAGGGTGGTGTGTGTGTGGAATGGGCTGCCAGAGGAAGTGGGGGAGGCTGGTACAATGACCATGTTTAAAAGGCATCTGGATGGGGGACATGGATAGGAAGGGTTTGGAGGGATATGGGGCAAGTGCTGGCAAATAGGACTGGATTAGGTTAGGATATCTGGGTCGGCACGGATGAGTTGGGCCGAAGGGTCTGTTTCCGTGCTGTGTAACTTGATAACTCGAAGCTTCATCCACCTAGCGCATTCCGAGCTCAGTTCGTCAACGGACTGCTTGCCTGTGGAAGACTGAGCATTGCTGGGTAGGCCAAGGGGCAGTTGGGAGAGCGTGGGAGAAGGCCGGAGTCACCGTCAGGGGTCTGTCCTGCGACTTGCTCGGGATGACATGTTGTGTTTTAATGCCCGCCTGTTTGCTCTCTCGCCTTGTTCTCCATTTCCCCCCACCAAAGCTGCGCGATGCCATGGCCGCGATGCGGAAGTCTGCCCGGGACGTTCAGAAGTTTGTGGAGGCCGTCTCCAGGAAGCCGCCGCCCGCCTCGGTGTGCCTGCTCCGAGCCACGACCACGGCAGCAGGTTGGTTTCACCGTATCAGCAGCCCCCCCCCCCCACCCCCTCACAGAACCTCCTCCCAGCAAGCTGCTTCACTGCCCCGGAGCATGGCTTGTTGGTTCGCAAGTGTTGGCTGTTGCCACGTCAGGCAACGGACGGCGGTTGGCGTGCAGACTCCTCCGGCAAACTGCCATGCGGCCGATTGGAAATAATCAATGTTTCCAGAGCCGCTGCTTGAGGGAGAATGGTCAACCTTGGCACGCTGAGGAGCACTCTGCTGCCCTCCTGTTCTCTGTCACTATTTGCACCCAGCTGTATTCTCCCTTGGCATTGCCCGCGCGCTCCCTCTGGCGTTGCCCATGCACTTCCTCTGGCACTCTGGCGTTGCCCGCCTGCTCCCTCTGGTGCTCTGGCGTTGCTCTCTCCCTTTGGCACTCTGGCGTTTCCCGCGTGCGCCTTGCGTTTCCTGTGCTCCCGCTGGCGTTCTGGCATTGCCCGCACGCTCCCCCTCTGGCGTTGTCGGTTTAGATTGTGTGCACTGAAGCACTCATCGTCGGGAGTGATTGCCTTAAACGTCCCGTCTTTTTGGTCGCCCCTAGAGACCGAGAAGAGCGGGCAGTCCGGGCTGGCCTTCTCTGTGCCGTCTTCGCCCGCCAGCACCCTGTCGTCCACCTGCAGCACCCACCTGCGCCCGGCTCGCCTGGCTGCCCCACAGCCCCCCGCTGCCAACCCGCCTCAGGCGGCCACCTCCGTCGTGGAAGATGGCGAGGTGGTGAAGGACGGCGACCTCTTTAAGGGCATGCGGATTCTGGGCAAGAAGCGCACCAAAACCTGGCATAAAGGGGTGCTCATTGCCATCGTGACCACGGGTAAGTGGCACACTTTACCAGTCACGTGATTTTTTTTTTCCCTTCTCCATTCTGTTGTTGGTGTCCACGATGTTAATGTTTGAGCAAAGGCTTCGTTGGCATCACCAGAACAGCCTTCAAGCGTTCGCCACCCATCGAAGGCCCAGCCATCTATTTGCCTTGGCACACACGTGACATCGTGACTGCTTTCCCCTTGACCCCCAGTCACGGCGTGACTCCCTTCCATTACAGGGCGGAGGCGCTGTAAGTCTTAAAACTCACTAAGATCCAAGGAAGTGTAGCCCAGGACTTTGTTGGGGGCCAGGGAGGAAATTGCGGGGGCCCCAGCGGAGATATTTGCATCATTGACAGCCGTGGGTGAAGTGACCGAAGATTGGGAGGTGGCTAATGTACCTGTTTTTTAAGAGGGGCTACAGGGAAGTGCCTGGGGAGCTCCAGTCCAGTGAGCCTAACGTCTGTAGTGGGTAAGTTGTTAGAGGGGATTCTGATGAAGATTAGATTAGATTCCCTACAGTGTGGAAACAGGCCCTTCGGCCCAACAAGTCCACACCGATCCTCCGAAGAGTAACCCACCCAGACCCGTTTCCCTCTGACTAATGCACCTAACACTGCAGAACAATTTCCCATGGCCAATCCACCCTAACCTGCACATCCCTGGGCACTATGGGACAATTTAGCACTGGCCAATCCACCCTAACCTGCACACCTTTGGACTGTGGGAGGGAACTGGAGCACCCGGAGCAATCCCACGCAGACACACTGGGAGAAAGGGTGACTGTATGGGGTTTGCACAGAGGCTGGAATCGAACCTGGGACCATGTGAGGCAGCAGTGCTAATCACTGTGCCGCCCATAAATCTGGATCCCCTGCGGGGGGTGGGGTTTCCCTGATCTGCGTTCGGTCAATAAACACTAGCAATTCGGTCTGGTTCTGTAAGATTTCACACTTGGTTCAATCTCGGCTGGGTGCAGGTTCTCCAGTAACAGATTAAACACTTCCATGTAACTCAGAAACTACGCTTAAAACAAAGACTTTTTTATACCTTTTTTTTGAGAGAGAAGTACAGAGCATAATCGTAGAGCACATCCAAACGATTACCAAACAATGCTAATGAAATGACTTTTATTGACAGCAACTTAGCCCAATGATACTTCCCAATTGGAACCAACCTTGTTTTCCCAAACTTAAGCCATTCTTATCTCATGAACCGAGTTTTGACTCTAAGGTCAGTGAGGGTGGCCAGTAATGTCTTATCTAGTCTAGTTATTTCTATGCTGCAAAGGAAGCATTGTCTGCTAATCTCTGTTGAGACCGACGGTGGTTAGTTCAGCGTTGTAACAGGGTTAAAAACCATTTATGCAGCTTTGAGCAGAATTGTCCATTTGCAGCCTGGAAGCCATTTTGTCATGTTATTTGCACGAGGAAGCCATTTTATCCCTGCCTAGGTTTGCATGCATTGAGTGGTTGCTCCTGACTACAACTCGTTACTTTGGCCTGCATTCTGATCTCAGACCCTCACTGACACACCGAATCTACAGGTATCTGGAGAGGCAAGGACTCATTTGGGACAGTCAGCACGGCTTTGTGCGTGGGAAATCATGTCTCGTAAGCTTGATTTTAAAACGTTTGAAGGGGTGACCAAAAAGTAGATGAGAGCAGCGCCGACATAGGCGTTGTCTACTTGGACTTTATCACATGGTAGGTTATTGAGTAAGATCAAATCCAGGGAGTGCTCGCCAATTGGAGACAAAATTGCCTTGAAGGTATAAGATGGAGGGTGGTGGGGGAGTGTTGTTGTTCAGGCTGGAGGCCTGTGACCAGTGGGATCGGTGCGAGTCCACTGTTTTTTGTCAGTTATACAAATGACTTGGATGTGAGCATAGGAGGCGTGGTTAGTAAGTTTGCAGATGCTGCTAAAGTTGGTGGTGTAGTGGACCGTGAAGAAGTTTCTCGAAGAGTCCAACAGTATCGTGGGCTAAGGAGTGGCGGGTGGAGTTTAATTTTGATAATTGTGAGGTGCTGGCATTTTGGCTAGTCAAACCAGGGCAGGACTTTTACAGAGTTGATAGTGGGGCCCTGGGGAGCATTATAGAACAAAGAGATCTCGGGGCGAAGTGTGTGGAGCTTTATCAGGCTTATGGCCGACATGTCGACTCTCCCGCTCCTCGGGTGCTGCCTGACCAGCTGTGCTTTTCCAGCACCACGCCCTTCAACTCTGACCTCCAGCATCTGCAGTCCCTCACTCTCTGCAAAGAGATCTAAGGGGACAGGTTCATAGCTCCTTGAAAGTGGGGTCGCAGGTAGGCAGGATGGTGAAGAAAGCTTTCAGCACGCGTGCTTTCGTGGGTCAGAGCACTGAGTTTCAGAGCTCTTGCAGCTGAACAAGATGTTGGTGAGGCCACGTTTGCAGTACTGCGTGCAGTTCTGTTCACCCTAACACAGAAAGGATATTATTCAACTCGAAAGGCTGCAGAGAAAATTTACTAGGATGCTACGTGGACTGGAAGGCTTGTGTTGTAAGGGCAGGGTGGGACTTTTCTCCTCCTGGAGTGTCGGAGACTGTGGGGTGACCTTACCGAGATATATACAATCTCGTGGATAATGGGCAGCTTTTCCCAGAGTCTAAAACTGGAGGGCATAGGGTTAAGGTGAGAGGGGAGATATACAGAAGGGTCCAGAGAGGGGAGTTTTTCTCTCACAGGGTAGTGAGTGTCTGAAACAGTAGTGGTGGAGGCGGGTGCAATTTAAGGAAGATTTAGGCAGGTACGTGGATGAGTGAAGTGTGGAGGGACATGGGCCGAGATTAGTTGTAACGGCATGAACAAGTTGGACCGAAGGGCCTGTTTCCATGCTGTAGACCTCTGCGACTGCCCTTGATATGGTGCGGTGTCGCGCCTCGTTCTCCATGTTTACTGGGGAAGGAGGCAAAAAACCTGATGTTTTCCAGGCCAAAAGCCTGAAGTCAATGTGCACGCAAGTAATGCTGGCTTAATCCGGCGCTTGGTCACACTACCCCACAAGCAAAGACTGTCCCGATGAATGAAAGAAAACCGCAAGACCCACACTGCGAGAGAATTCACACTAACTCGTTTCACAATCTTGATTGAATGCTTCGAAATGAAACGGAAAGGGACAGACCTAAAAATAGCAGATGGAGTAGAGTTTGAATAAATGCGAGGTGTTGCATTTTGGTAAAACAAGCAAGGATAGGGTTTATACAGTTAAAAGTAGGGCCCTGGGGTAGTGTTATCAAACAGAGACCTAGGGGTTCAGTGCATAAATCTTAAGTTTGCATCAGAGGCAGGCAGCGTTGGTCAGAAGGTGTTTAGCAAACTTGCCTTCATTGCTCAGACCTTGAGTTGGGGAAGTCATGTTGGGGTTGTACAGGACATTGGTGAGGCCTCGTCTGGAGAACTGTGTCCAGTTCTGGTCACCCTGTTACAGGAAGGAGATTATTAAACCGGAGAGGGCTCAGAAGAGATTTACCAGGGTTGGAGGGTTTGAGTTACAGGGAGAGGTTGAATAGTCTGGGGCTGTTTTCCCTGGAGCGTTGGAGGCTGAGGGGTGACCTTATAGAGGTTTATAAAACCATGAGGGGCATGGATAGGATAAATACCCAAGGTCTTTTCTCTGGGTTTGGGGAGTCCAGAATTAGATGAGCATAGGTTTAGGGTGAGAGGGGAAAGATATAAAAGGGACTTGAGAGGTAACATTTTCACACAGAGGGTGGTGCGTGTGTGGAATGAGCTGCCAAAGGAAGTGGTGGAGGCTGGTGCAATGACAGCATTTAAAAGGCATCTGGCTGGGGACATGAATAGGAAGGGTTTGGAGGGAAATGAGCCAAACGCTGGCAAATGGAACGAGATCAGGCTGGGATATCTGGGTCGGCATGCATAAGTTGGATTGAAGGGTCTGTTTCCGTGCTGCACAGCTCTGACACTTGGGAGAGTTTGAGTTATAAAGAAAGGCAGGGATGTATTTCACTGGAATGTGGGAGGTTGCGAGGTGACCTTTTAGAGGCTGATAAAATAAGGAGGGGTGTAGATCGAGCAAACGGTCGCTGTCTTTTCCCTCGGATGGGGGATTTGAAGAGCGCGTCTTTAAGGTGAGAGGAGAAAGATTTGAAAAGGGCAATTTCTTTACACAGGGTAGTTTGTGGGTGGAATGAGCTTCCAGAGCAAGTGGTGGATGCTGACACCGTAGCAACGTTTAAAAGACATTTGGGAAGTACATGAGTGGGGAAGGGATTTGGGGCAGGAGTGGGCAGGTGGGATGGTTGGCACGGACGGATTGGGCCGAAGGCTCTGTGGGCCGTGCTCCCCGGTCTGATTGGTCTTTTGCACGTTTTGTTTTCAACCTCTTTGACCAGGCAACGCGAACAAGTACAAGGTCAAGTTCGACAACAAGGGCAAGAGCCTGCTGTCAGGGAACCACGTTGCCTACGACTACCACCCCGCTGCTGACCGCCTGATGGTGGGGAGCAGAGTGGTCGCCAAGTACAAGGACGGCAACTCGGTGTGGCTGTACGCCGGCATTGTGGCTGAAACTCCCAACAACAAGAACAAGACTCGGTAAGGAAGCCGCGATGGCCGAGAGACCGTTCCCCAAGCTGCGCCGCCGGCACCCATCCCCACCTTTTGGCTGTTGGGTTTCCCGAGCCGTGGAAAGGTTTGTGCCTGTCCCCCTCCTCCGCCGGTCGCCCTGGGTGTCGGTTTCGCAGGGCGGTGTAAGAGTTCACCCCCCCCCCCCCCCCCGCCATCGCTGTAGGCCCAGTCACAGAGCGGGGGGAACAGCCCCCTCGGTCCAACCAAGCCGACCGTCATCCCGAACTAAACTCATCCCACCCGCCTGCAGATTCCACCAAACCTTTCCTGTCCATGCACTTATCCAAATGCCATTGCAACCATCCCCACATCAGCCACTTCCTCTGGCAGCTCATTCCACACATAAACCACACTCTCTATCTTTTTTAAACAAAAAAGTTGCTCCCATGTTGTTTAGTTTTTTTTCAAAGCACTCTTCTCTCCCCTAAACGCTATGCCCTCTAGTTTTGAACACCCCCCCCCCCCCCCCCCCCCCCCCCCCCCCCGCGGAACCTTGCTCCTCGCCTTATCCATCATGATTTCATAAACGTCCGAGTCATACAACATGGAAACAGACCCTTCAGTCCAACTCGTCCATGCCAATCAACTTTGCCAAATTAAACTCGTCTTGTTTGCCTGCTTTCAGCCCATGTCCCTCCTAAACCATTCCTATTAGTGTCCCTGTCCGAGTTTATCTTTTCAGTGTTGTAAACAGTACCTGTATAAACCATGTCCCCCGGCATACGGATCACCCCCTAACTTAACAAGGATGTTGCCAGGACTGAAGGGTTTGAGTTATAAGGGGAGGTCTGGGACTTTTTTTTTCCCCTGGAGCGTAAAAGGTTGAGGGGTGACCTTAGAGAGTGGCATAGATAAGGGGGTGCCTTTTCCCGAGGGTAGAGTTCAAAACTAGGGGCCATAGGTTGAAAGCGAGGCAAGCAAGATTTGAAAGGTACCGAGGGGCAACTTGAATCCAGGTAAGGAAGGCAGAATTCCCTCTGCCTTTTTCTATCCTCTCGAAATGTTGAGTGTCTTTTGGAATTCCCATCCGCTAAATTGTCCCGTAGTGCCCAGGGATGTGCAGGTTAGGATGGATTGGCCATGCTAAATTGTCCCGTAGTGCCCAGGGATGTGCAGGTTAGGATGGGATTGGCTGTGTGAAATGTAGGGATAGGGTAGGGAGATGGGTCTGAGGAGGCAATGCTCTTTGGAGTGTCAGGCTGGACCCGATGGGCCGAATGGCCTGCTTGCACATGGTCTGGGTCCGAGTAGTCAAAGTCAACCAACTCGGTGGGGCTGGAGCCACGTGTAGGCCAGTCCACTTCGTGAGAGGGCACTTGTGAACTAGATGGGGTTTTTCATGACAGTGGACCCGTGGCCATCCTGAGGGCTCTCAATTCCAGATTCTTGATTGAATTCCGATCCCATGGCGGGATCCCAACCTGGGTCCCCAGAACGTGAGCTGGGTTTCTGGATTTTCAGTGCACTAGGCCATTGCCGTCTGCTGTGGTTTAGGTGGAGCGAGTGGTCCCCACAACATGCAGAGAGGGGAGATGGCTGGACCGAGCAGTGACTGAACCGTTTATACAGAGAAGGTGGGCAAGTGACAGAGGGAGCCCGATCAGGGAGGATATAGATTGAGGAGGGTCTTTGTGGGGTGGGGGTTGGGGGTGCCTGTGCCTTTGCTATCCTCGGTTGCGGAAAAGAGACGCTGGTGTGGAGGGTAGCGCTGTTGGATCGGAGAAATTTGTGGACATGGGTCATCCCTCGGAAGACGCAGCCTGTGTGAAGGTGGGAGACTGTGGGTCATGCCTGAGACTGGGCAGGTGGGGAAGGGGAGAGTCCTCAGGTGGGCTGGGTGGAAATCGGGCATGGCCAGGTGAACTCTTGAGGGTGAGGCTGCACTGATGCAGGCACCAGTGCACAGATAAAGATCCCGCACTCAGCTCCCAGACAGGACTAAAACTTCCACTCCGGTTCTGAGACTCTCATCGACTACCACGTGGGACCTTCCCACACGTGGAGCAAGCGTTGCAGGAGGCGGGGGCTGGGTGGACGCTTCAGGCGGGGTTTGCACCGATTCCTACTTCAACCCGGCTCAAGAGGCTGGGATTGCAGGAGCACCGAGATCCTGGTGCTGGTGGAGAGGCCGGCGGAGGTGAGGGGCAGAGTCTGAGGAGGCGGTGGCTGAGGACACGGCCCACTGATGCACAGCGGGCTCGCTCTTGCATTAAGTCTCCCGGGTGTGAGTGAGCTTTGTAACACTAGAGTGCAGCAGCAGCTTGTGCACTGACGCTACAGGGTTTGGTGGTGAGAACACAGCAGCGTATTGAGCTCTGGGACTGGGCTCCGATATGTACTGGCAGCAGTGTAGACTGAACACACTACCCCCCCCGAACAAGGGGAGTCTTATATTAAGGCAGAAATGTGGGAGAATTCCTGTCGCCCGGAGTATCCTTAATCTTAGGGATTGTCTTCCTTGAGCAGAGAACTGGGTTTATCCAGTGGGAGTGGGTGGATTTGAGCAGGGGATTAAGAAAACTGGCAGATCGACCCTGTCTGTGGAATAGCGGGCTCCAAGGGTCGAGTTGCTGACCCCTGCTGCCATGTTCCTTTTATGACAAGAGTACCAGACGCTGGTGAGCTTGTGGCTACTTAACGAGATGTAGCCCTTGCAGCGAGACCAACTTGCATTTCTCTAGCGCCTTCTGCCACCCCTCCGAGCCCACATGCCGTCTTGCCCCTGCGCTTCCCAAAGCCAAAGGAGGTGTTCAAAGTCTGTGGCCGCTTCTGTAAAAATCGGAGAGGCGACTGGAAAGGAAACACGTTTGTTCACAACATTGACTGTGTGCTCATTCCTGATGAAGGGCTTATGCCCAAAACGTCGATTCTCCTACTCTTCGGATGCTGCCTGACCTGCTGTGCTTTTCCAGCACCACTCTCTCGACTCTGATCTCCAGTGTCTGCAGCCCTCACTTTCTCTTTGCTGAGTATAGGCGGAAGATCATGACATTGGGGTTGTACAGGACGTTGGTGAGGCCTCGTCTGGAGAACTGTGTCCAGTTCTGGTCGCCCTGTTCAAGGAAGGAGATTATTAAACCGGAGAGGGTTCAGAAGAGATTTACCCGCATGTTCCCAGAGATGGAGGGTTTGAGATATAAAAATTGACTGGGACATCATTTTTCACTGGAGCGTAGGAGGTTGAGGAGCATAAAATTGTGTGGAGCATCAATAAGGTGAATAAGCAAGGGCCTTTTCCCTGGGACAGGGGTGTCCTAAAATAGGAGGCACATTTTTAAGATTTTTTTTTAAAAAAAAAAGGCAATTATTTTTATGCAGGAGGGTGGTTCGTGTGTGAAATCAATTTGCTGCAGTCCTAATGTTTGAAAGACATTTGGATAAGTACATGAATAGGATAGGGATCTGGGTCAGGAGGAGGCAGGTGGAGCCAGTTTAGTTTGGGATAATGGTCAGCACGGACTGGCTGGACGGAAGGGTGCGTTTGCGTGCTGTGTGACCAGGGCAAGCTCCTCTCCCAGCGTCCCTATCGAGAATGTGAGGTGTGGTCTTCCCAGGCTCGGTTCTCCGGACTGCGCTCTCTCACCCTGGTGATTCGATAGGATGGTGCCACAATCATCCAGCAACAGTGGTGATGGTCTGCTCCTCGTTGAAACTGGAGGTGTACCACCCGCTCGGGAGACCCGCTGAGGCAACGTTGACAGATTGAAACTGGCCCCGGGAGAATTTCGAAGAATCATGACTGTGGAAACAGGCCCTTCAGCCCAACCGGTCCGCACCGACCCTCCGGAGAGTATCCCACCCACACCCATTCCCCAAACCTCTCACTCTGCATTTACCCCTGATTAATGTACCGAACCTGTACATCCCTGGGCACTATGGGACAATTTAGCATGGCCAATCCACCCTAACCTGCACATCCCTGGGCACTATGGGACAATTTAGCATGGCCAATCCACCCTAACCTGCACATCCCTGGGCACTATGGGACAATTTAGCATGGCCAATCCACCCTAACCTGCACATCCCTGGGCACTATGGGACAATTTAGCATGGCCAATCCACCCTAACCTGCACATCCCTGGGCACTATGGGACAATTTAGCATGGCCAATCCACCCTAACCTGCACATCCCTGGGCACTATGGGACAATTTAGCATGGCCAATCCACCCTAACCTGCACATCCCTGGGCACTATGGGACAATTTAGCATGGCCAATCCACCCTAACCTGCACATCCCTGGGCACTATGGGACAATTTAGCATGGCCAATCCACCCTAACCTGCACATCCCTGGGCACTATGGGACAATTTAGCATGGCCAATCCACCCTAACCTGCACATCCCTGGGCACTATGGGACAATTTAGCATGGCCAATCCACCCTAACCTGCACATCCCTGGGCACTATGGGACAATTTAGCACAGCCAACCCACCCTAACCTGCACATCCCTGGACACTACGGGACAATTTAGCATGGCCAACCCACCCTAACCTACACATCCCTGGGCACTACGGGACAATTTAGCATGGCCAACCCACCCTAACCTACACATCCCTGGGCACTACGGGACAATTTAGCATGGCCAACCCACCCTAACCTACACATCCCTGGGCACTACGGGACAATTTAGCATGGCCAACCCACCCTAACCTACACATCCCTGGGCACTATGGGACAATTTAGCATGGCCAATCCACCCTAACCTGCACATCCCTGGGCACTATGGGACAATTTAGCATGGCCAATCCACCCTAACCTGCACATCCCTGGGCACTATGGGACAATTTAGCATGGCCAATCCACCCTAACCTGCACATCCCTGGGCACTATGGGACAATTTAGCATGGCCAATCCACCCTAACCTGCACATCCCTGGGCACTATGGGACAATTTAGCATGGCCAATCCACCCTAACCTGCACATCCCTGGGCACTATGGGACAATTTAGCATGGCCAATCCACCCTAACCTGCACATCCCTGGGCACTATGGGACAATTTAGCATGACTAACTCACCTAACATACACATTCCTGGGCACTATGGGCAAATTAGCATGGCCAATCCACTCTAAGCTGCACATGTTTGGACTGTGGATGGAAACTGGCACACTGGGAGGAAACCCACACAGACACAGGAGAATGTTCAAACTCCACATACAGGACCTTTTATTTTCGGTACTTTGGATTGTTGATTAAAATGATAAAAAAGGACTTTTAAAATAGGGGATTGTGAAAGGAATTTTGCATGTTACTGAAACTCATTGTTTAGATTAGATTACTTTACAGTGTGGAAACAGGCCCTTCGGCCCAACAAGTCCACACCGACCAACCGAAGCGCAACCCACCCATACCCCTACGTTTACCCCTTACCTAACACTACGGGCAATTTAGCATGGCCAATTCACCTGACCTGCACATCTTTGGATTGTGGGAGGAAACCGGAGCACCCGGAGGAAACCCACGCAGACACGGGGAGAATGTGCAAATTCCACACAGTCAGTCGCCTGAGGCAGGAATTGAACCCGGGTCTCCGGCACTGTGAGGTAGCAGTGCTAACCACTGTGCCACCGTGCCGCCCTGTAGTGTCCTGTAGTGCCCAGGGGAGTGCAGGTTAGGGTGGATTGGCCATGCTAAATTGCCCTGTAGTGTCCAGGGGTGTGCAGGTTAAGTGAGTTACGCATGGGAAATGCTGGGTTCCAGAGAGAGTGCAGGAGTGGGGGGACATTCTTCAGAGAGTCAGCGTGGACTCGATGGGCTGAATTGCCTGCTTTGGCATGGTAGGGATACTGTGGGCTGTCATGTTGCAGCTGTACAGCACGTTGTGCCTCTTTTGCAATATTGCTTTCAATTCTCATCTCCCTGCTTGAGGCAGGATGTTGTGAAACTTGTAAATCTCTTCTGAACTCTGTCAAGAATGTTGGAGGGCTTGCGCTATCGGGAGAGGATGGGACTAATTCCCCAGGAGTGTCAGAGGCTGTGGGGTGTCCTTTTCTAGAGGTTTATCAAATTATGAGGGGACATGGATAGGGTGAACAGGCATGGTTCTTTCCCAGGGTGGGCAGAGTCGAGAACTCGATGGGAAAGGGACCTAAGGGGCAACTTTTTCACACAGAGGGTGGTGCGTGTATGGAATGAGCTGCCAGAGGAAGTGGTGGAGACCGGTACAATGACAACATTTAAAAGGCATCTGGATGGGGACGTGAATAGGAAGGGTTTAGAGGGATAAGGGCCAAGTGCTGGCAAATGGGACTGGATGAGGTTAGGATATCTGGGTCGGCATGGACGAGTCTGACCTAAGGGTCTGTTTACATTGCAAGGACTCAACACATCGCCTGTTCTTTCGTCACTGGCTCAGAATCCTGACCGCTCCCTTCCTAGCAGGGCACTGTGTCGGGTCTCCCTGCACTATACTGGGTTGGGGCTCGCAGACACGAGTGGTTCAAGATGGCGGCTCGCCTGCACCTTCTGAACGGGGGCATTAAATTCCAAGCTCATCCGAAATGCCCGCTAGATAACAGCAAAGTTGCATCCAGTGGACTGAGACTGCAGACACGAGATGGTGAACACTTGACCTCTGTTTGGAAAAGAGAGGGGAAATGGACAAATTGCTCGGTGTCGGGTTTGAGGGGGTGACCTGGCAATGACCCGCAAGTGCAGCCACTTCCAAATATCTGGGGCCAATATTTCCGTTGTCTCCAGACTCGCCACGGGCGCTGGTCACCTTTCTTTGTCTGTCTGTCTCTTGGTCTGTCTCTCTAACAAAGCTCTTCCCCTTGGTTTGGAGAAGGGGCGAAGGCACTGCGGTGTCCCCCTTACCCTCCCATATTTCAGTCTGAAAGCTCACATCGCTTTGAGAGAATCCCTATTGTGTGGGAACACGCCCTTCAGCCCAACAGGTCAACACTGACCCTCTGAAGAGTATCCCCCCAGATCCATTCCCCTACCCTATTATCCTCCATTTACCTCTGATTAATGCACTTAACCCACACAGCGGTGAACACAATTACTCAATTTAGCATGGCCAATCCACCCTAACCTGCACATTCCTGGGCACTATGGGACAATTTAGCATGGCCAATCCACCCTAACCTGCACATCCCTGGGCACTACAGGACAGTTTAGCATGGCCAATCCACCCTAACCTATTTGGACTGTGGGAGGAAACCAGAGCACCCGGAGGAAACCCATGCAGAAACGGGGGGAGTATGCAAACTCCACACAGACGGTCGTTCGGGGGTGGAATTGAACCAGGGTCCCTAGCGCTGTGAAGCAGTGGGCCTAACCACTGAGCCACCGTGCTGCCCCATCACTGTCTTGTCTTCTCATTCCTCCCCAGGTTCCTCATTTTCTTCGATGACGGCTACGCCTCGTACGTCAATCTGTCGGAGCTGTATCCCATCTGCAGGCCGCGTGAGTACTAGGGAATGGTGGGGGGAGAGGGAGGTACTGGCTGGCTGCTGGCGCAGGAGCGGTGGTGCTGGATGGAACGGAGACCGTGTGAGGGCAGATCGAGGAAGTGGTCAACAAGGCTGGCGGCCAGTCGGGGGTCACTGGGCCTTATAAATCATCAAGTCCCTTCAGGGTGGGAGCAGGCCGTTCGGCCCCTCCGATCTACACCCGCCCTCCGAAGAGCACCCTACGCTGTAGCCTTGCAATGTCCCTTACTTTACCTGCACATCCCTGGGCACTGCCTGACAATTTAGCATGGCCTATGCACCTTTGGAGTGTGGGAAGGAACCAGACCACCCAGAGGAAACCCCTGCATACATGGTGGGGGGGGGGGGGGGTGAGATTGTGGAGTTTGCCCACAGTCGCCCCGAGGCTGGAATCGAACCACTGTCCCTGGTGGTGTGAGGCAGCATTGCTAACCACTGAGCCACCGTGCCACCCGCTTCATAAAACGCAAAAGCAAGGCCCTTCTAGTTTGCCAGCTGTTGTTTTGAGTGGAGTTATGTGGTTCTGGGGCCGCAGTTTTCAGGTAGGGTGTGAAATCTGTGCAGGGAGCACAGGGGCAAAACACGCGAGCAGTGACCGGGCCGAGGGTCTCTGGGTGGGCGCTGCGGTCAGACGTTGAAATTCTGTCCCGGCAGGAGCAGCGATCGAGGGGTTTGACATGACTGGGAGGGAGGAATGTGCCAGTGGCAGTAACGGGCATGAGCCCTTGGACTCGGGGGCGATGGGCCAAAGGGTCAGAAGCGATATTTTGGTAAAACCTTTTATCGGCCCAGCACCACGTGGTTCGGCTCCAGAAAGTGTCCCCACCTTCAGTCTGAGCGGAGGAGGCCGTTCATTCAGATCACAGCTGATCCACCGTCCCTCACGCCCTCTCCCCCTCGATTCCCCGACAGATTGAGAGTCTCAGCCTTACACAGACACGAGGACTCTGCCCCCCACAAAAGGAGTTGCAGAGACTCCCAACCCCCTGAGAGACACAACTTCCCCCTCCCCCTCAGTCTGAAATTGGCCCCCCCTTTATTCTGAGAGTGTACCCTCTGGTCAGACTCTCCCACGAGGGGGAACACTCCCTCAGCACTGACCCTTAAGAATCCTCAATGAGATCGCCCTCTCATTGGAGTAAACCCCAGGGAGTAGAGTCCCAGCCTGTTTAACCTTTGCTCCTCAGACAATCCCTCCATCCCAGGGCCCCTCCGAGCTGCCTCCAGTGAACTGTTCTCTCTCCTTCAGTAAAGGGAACTAAAACTCCCCACGGTTCTCCAGATGTGGTCTCTCCAGCCCCTTGTAAAGTTACAAGAGATTTCCCAAGTCTTGTACTTTAGCTCTGTTGAAATCAGGGCTGGCATTCCATGCCCCTGTGTGCCAGCTTTGTGTTTCATGTAGAAATCTCTTGCCCCCACCGCCAGTCCCCCTTGAGTCGCGTCTCTTCTCTGTTTGAATGACGCTCTGCGCTTTTTGTTCTGAGATGAATGACTTCACACTCTTAAGAAGTCGGGCCCATTCTCCTTTGGAGAAAAGGCAGCTGGGAGGAGACTCGCGAGAGGTTTCTGAAATTGTGAGCGGGCCACACAAGGGCGAAAGCGTTCCCGCTGATGGCTGGCTGGGTTGACGGACTCCTGGTAACGGCTGACATCTTTTTTTTTTCTTTCTCTTTCTCTCTTCCCGCCCCCCCACCTCCTTTTTTTTTCTTTCTTTCTTTCTTTCTTTCTCTCTCGCTCTCTCGCTCTCTCCCGCGCTCTCTCTTTTCATGCTCTCTCCCTCCTTGGCGAAGTGGCCAAAACCTGGGAGGATATCGAGGACGTCTCCTGCCGGGATTTTATCGAGGAGTACATCACCGCCTACCCCAACAGGCCCATGGTGCTGCTAAAGAACGGCCAGCAGATCAAAACCGAGTGGGAGGGCACCTGGTGGAAGTCTCGGGTCGAGGAGGTGGACGGTAGCCTGGTGAAAATCCTCTTTCTGGTAAGCTGCTTTCACTCGGTGGCTGGTGGAAAGGGATCCTGCTTGTGCCTTTTCCTCACGGAAACTGACCCTTTGGCCTGACTCGTCTGTGCCGACCTGGGTGTTGCAATCTGGCCTAGTCCCACCCGCCAGCACTTGGCCCATATCCCTCCAAACCCTTCCTATCCATGTCCCCATCCAGATGTGTTTTAACTGTTGTCGTTGTACCAGCCTCCCCCACTTCCTCTGGCAGCTCATTCCATACACGCACCACCCTCTGTGTGAAAATGTTCCCCCTCAGGTCATAGAGATGTACGTCAAGGAAACAGACCCTTCCATTCATCTTATCCATGCTGATAAGATGTCCTAAATTAGTTTAGTCCCATTTGCCAGCACTTGGCTCATATCACTCCAAACCCTTCCTATTCATGTCCCCATCCAGCTGCCTTTTAAACGGTGTCATTGTACCAGCCCCCTCGACTTCCTCTGGCAGCTCATTCCAGAGAAAAGTTGCCCCTCGGGTCCCTTTTAAATCTTTTCTCCTCTCACCTTAAACCTACACCCCTCTAGTTCTGGACTCTTCCCCCCCCCCCCCCCCCCCCCCCGCGGCACGCCCCTCCCAATCCACGCCCCCTCATGATTTAATAAACCTGTCTAAGGTCACCCCCTCAGCCTCTGACACTCCAGGGAAAACCGTCTCAGCATGTTCAGCCTCTCCCTGTCGCTCAGACTGCCCTTGGTAAAACTTGTCTGCACCCTCGCAAGTTTAACAGCAACTTGCCTGACAGCAGGGTGCCCAGAGTTGTATGCGGTATTGTGTAAGTGGCTTCACCAGTGCGCACTACAGCGGCGACACACTCGTACGCTGAGCGCTCTGCCTGATGAAGGCAAGCATGCCAGACACCTTCCTTCACCGGCCTGTCACCCGCTTTGAAGAAACGATGAGACTGCAGCCCTGGGTCTCTCTGTTCGGCAACACTCCCCAGAGCCCTCCCATTGAGTGTATCAGTCCCGCCCTGGTTTCCCATTTATGTAAACCCGCCACTCCTTTGACCCATCTGACCAAGGCCCCGTAGTGCTGTCCATACACGCTGAGGGTGGGTGCTCGGCCCCACCAGTGGTCTTGGCGGCGAGAGGTTGGGCTGCGATCTTCAGTCCATCTCCCCTGGTCGAGTTGGCTGACAGCTAAGGATTTGTCAATCGCCGATTGGGGGGGTGGAGGGGCTTGGGGGGGGGGGGAAGAGGTTGCAGCTTTACCTTCCCCGGGCAGGGGTGGGCTGTGGTATTTTTGAACGCGCTCCTGTAATGTCGGGGGTTCCGGTCAGCAAGGAGCTGGGTGACAACGATTGGCCGTTGCGATTTTAAGGAGCGTCCGTGATTTTAACTCGTGCGTCACGCACCAAGCAGTGTCTGGCTGCAGGATCAGAAACGCTACCCCTCCAACCGGGAGAGCACGTGCACGGACTGACACGCTAACAGCGCTCCCTTGAGACTTGGACGGGAGGAGGCCCTTCAGCCCCTCGGGCCCGCGCCCCTGCTGTTCCGCCAGAACGTGGGTGATCTGTGATCCGGCTCCCACGTGGCAACCCTTTCGGACCTTAAACTTGCCGTTTGACCGCCGATGAGCGTTCCGAACGTCTGCTCCCCCCCCCCCACCCCTCTCCAAGCTTTGTGTGAGGGGACATTTTCACTCCTCGAAATCCGGGCCCTTCGGTTTCAAGACTGTGCCTACTTCCCAGAAAAACTGGTCTTCCCTGCACGCACTCGCGTTCTCTCTACAGGACCGGGAACAGTAAAACAGATTTGGATTAGATTCCTTACAGTATGGAAACAGGCCCATTCCCCTATGTTATATTTACACCTGACTAATGCGTTTAACACTCTGGGCAATTTAGCATGGCCAATTCACCTGACCCCCACATCGTTTGGATTGTGGGAGGAAACCCACGCAGACCTGGGGGGGAGAATGTGCCAACTCCATACAGACAGTCGCCCGAGGCTGGAATTGAACCCAGGTTCCTGTCACTGTGAGGCAGCAATGCTAACTACTGAGCCACCGTGCAGTATGAAGTCGCCAATAGTCCAGAGCCCACCTTAGACAAATTCTGACACAGTCTCCAATGCTCACGTCCTGGGAAAGAATATTCAATTTTTTTGTATTAAAATTCCCATGTCTTCCCTTTTTTTGTTGTTTAAGACAAGGAAGCACTGCACTGTGTGGGAGGGTCGGTGCTGAGGGAGCGGGCGCGGTCGGAGGGTCGGTGCTGAGGGAGCGGGCCCGGTCGGAGGGTCAGTGCTGAGGGAGCAGGCGCGGTCGGAGGGTCTGGTGCTGAGGGAGCGGGCGGGGTCGGAGGGTCGGTGCTGAGGGAGCGGGCCCGGTCGGAGGGTCAGTGCTGAGGGAGCGGGTGCGGTCGGAGGGTCTGGTGCTGAGGGAGCGGGCGGGGTCGGAGGGTCAGTGCTGAGGGAGGGCCCTTGTTTGAGGCTGTTATTTTATTAATTTATTGTGGGACTTGGTGTCGCTGCATTCATAGCCCCATCCCCGGTTGCCCCTTGAGAAGGTGGTGCTGAGCTGCCATCTTGAGCCACTGCAGTCCACTCGCTGTGGGTTGACCCTAATGCCGGTGGGGAGGGGCTGTGAACGAGCGTCTGTACGTCTCCAAGTCAGGGTGGTGAGTGGCTCGGAGGGGAGTTGGCAGCTGGTGGTGTTCCCAAGTACCTGCTGCCCATGCCCTTCTTGGTGGAAGTGGCAGTAACTGGCATGAGGATGTTGGGTGACTCTCTGCGGTGCATCTTGGGACACACTGGTGCTACTGCATGCCGGTGTGATGGAGGGATTCTGTGGCGTTCAGCCCCGTAGTGCCCGGTGTGGAGTGGCCCTCTGCTCCCTTAGCCTCCCTCGCTGCAGTCCCGCCAATCCCTGGGAGCAGTTGTCTGTGGGATGAGTATGTGTGTTTTTTTTTGTTCTTTTTCTTCTCTCCCTTTCACTGAAGGACGATAAACGCTGCGAGTGGATTTACCGTGGGTCCACCCGCCTGGAGCCCATGTTCAACCTGAAGATGACCACCGCCTTCCGCCAGGGTGGTCAGAGTGGGCAACAGAGGACCCGGCCGAACGTCGGTGAGTGTGGGCAGCTCTCCCCGTTGCTGACCATCACTGGGTGGTATCTGCCATTACTCCAGCACTGCGCCCACTCCAGAATGTCCCCGGTTGCTTCACGGCCACCGGTGTGCTTTCTACCTTCGGGAATGCGTTTGCACTCATAACATGGGAGCTGTGATAGTCATTTTGTGCACAGCAAGAGAGCCACAGGCCTCACCAAGGTAATGAGCCAGTTTGGTTTTCTCTTTCCCTATTTTTGCGTAAGTCGATATCGATGCGGATAAATATTAGCCCCAGGCCATCACCGGGAGCTACCCCTCCCTGCCCTGCTTTTACGTCCACCCTACTTGAGGGAGCGGGCGCTGTCGGAGGGTCAGCGCTGAGGGAGCGGGCGCTGTCTGGGTAGTGGGCATGCTGTCTAGTGTGGTAGGTCCCCTTGGCATGGTGTGCTCTCCGCACCGACCCTCTAATAATGCAGCATTCCCTCAGCGCTGACCCTGCGACAGCACAGCACCCCCTCACGGGGGGAGTCGGTGCCTGTACCCCGTGTGTGGGATTTGAACCTGTGTCCTTTTGGTTTGTGTGTGCCAAGTGCTGCCCCACGTTGCAGCAGTTGGCTCCCGATACTGGGTGAGGGGTCAGCGATGTGAGGAGCTGGGGGCATGAACAGGTTAACGTTGTTGAGTTGGCGTCGGTGTTGATTCTCACTCTGTGTCTGTGTGTCTCTTGTCTGTTGGCCAGGTGCGGTTCGGACCAAGGGGCCTGTGGTGCAGTACACACAGGATCTGACTGTGAACACCACCCAGAGCCCTCAGCTCTCGCGTCCCTCCAATCAACAGCCGTCTCTCCCTCTGCCTCAGCAGCCCCAGTCTCCCATCGACAAAACTGAGTAAGTTCCAGACAGGGGTGACAACAGCCGACAACCTTGCTGTGGTTTTCATCCAGTGGCTCCCCAGATTGAAGCATTGGGAAATGGGCTTTGGAACGGGAATGATGCAGCTTTGAGAGGAGAGGGCTGATAGTTAGGTGCAGGGTGGTGCAGGGGCAGTAGTTCACTGTCAAGCTCCATCTCCTGAATACGTTCCGACCACACACCATTTGTTAAACCGTCCTGACTGCGCTGAGACACAGGCTGTACATCAGTTGGGGTGACAGTTTGGCTCATTCACACGTTGTTTCAGCGTGTGTGTGTGTGTGTGTGTGTGTGTGTGTGTGTTTCACACAGAATGTCCACTCACACACTGAGCTCCTCCCCACAAGGACTGCGCACTACCATGGGCGAGATGTCAGAGCCTTGCCATGGTTTGAATTTCACCAGTTGACTCAGCTGCAGTATGGACTCCGATCTGGGCTGGGGGGGGACAGGAACCGTTCAGATAGACAGCTCAGCAAGCTACCCACCAATAGGCTGCTGCAGAGTTGTCTGCCATTTTACTACATTCTTCACAGCTTCAGTGAGTGTAATCTATGGCCAAACATGATCACAGGGAGCGATGGAGTCATCTAGCCTTGCAGCACTCACTTGTTTTTCTCCCTCCCTCCCCTCCGTCTGTCTGTCCCTCCCTCCCTCCCCTCCGTCTGTCTGTCCCTCCCTCCCTCCCCTCCGTCTGTCTGTCCCTCCCTCCCTCCCCTCCGTCTGTCTGTCCCTCCCTCCCTCCCCTCCGTCTGTCTGTCCCTCCCTCCCTCCCCTCCGTCTGTCTGTCCCTCCCTCCCTCCCCTCCGTCTGTCTGTCCCTCCCTCCCTCCCCTCCGTCTGTCTGTCCCTCCCTCCCTCCCCTCCGTCTGTCTGTCCCTCCCTCCCTCCCCTCCGTCTGTCTGTCCCTCCCTCCCTCCCCTCCGTCTGTCTGTCCCTCCCTCCCTCCCCTCCGTCTGTCTGTCCCTCCCTCCCTCCCCTCCGTCTGTCTGTCCCTCCCTCCCTCCCCTCCGTCTGTCTGTCCCTCCCTCCCTCCCCTCCGTCTGTCTGTCCCTCCCTCCCTCCCCTCCGTCTGTCTGTCCCTCCCTCCCTCCCCTCCGTCTGTCTGTCCCTCCCTCCCTCCCCTCCGTCTGTCTGTCCCTCCCTCCCTCCCCTCCGTCTGTCTGTCCCTCCCTCCCTCCCCTCCGTCTGTCTGTCCCTCCCTCCCTCCCCTCCGTCTGTCTGTCCCTCCCTCCCTCCCCTCCGTCTGTCTGTCCCTCCCTCCCTCCCCTCCGTCTGTCTGTCCCTCCCTCCCTCCCCTCCGTCTGTCTGTCCCTCCCTCCCTCCCCTCCGTCTGTCTGTCCCTCCCTCCCTCCCCTCCGTCTGTCTGTCCCTCCCTCCCTCCCCTCCGTCTGTCTGTCCCTCCCTCCCTCCCCTCCGTCTGTCTGTCCCTCCCTCCCTCCCCTCCGTCTGTCTGTCCCTCCCTCCCTCCCCTCCGTCTGTCTGTCCCTCCCTCCCTCCCCTCCGTCTGTCTGTCCCTCCCTCCCTCCCCTCCGTCTGTCTGTCCCTCCCTCCCTCCCCTCCGTCTGTCTGTCCCTCCCTCCCTCCCCTCCGTCTGTCTGTCCCTCCCTCCCTCCCCTCCGTCTGTCTGTCCCTCCCTCCCTCCCCTCCGTCTGTCTGTCCCTCCCTCCCTCCCCTCCGTCTGTCTGTCCCTCCCTCCCTCCCCTCCGTCTGTCTGTCCCTCCCTCCCTCCCCTCCGTCTGTCTGTCCCTCCCTCCCTCCCCTCCGTCTGTCTGTCCCTCCCTCCCTCCCCTCCGTCTGTCTGTCCCTCCCTCCCTCCCCTCCGTCTGTCTGTCCCTCCCTCCCTCCCCTCCGTCTGTCTGTCCCTCCCTCCCTCCCCTCCGTCTGTCTGTCCCTCCCTCCCTCCCCTCCGTCTGTCTGTGGATCACCCCCTACGCCCCCTCCGTATCTCTGTGTCACCTCCTCTGGCCCCCAGCGCCCCCTCCCTAGCACTGCACCCCTCAATAAGTAGCCCTGTTGGGTTTGCCCTGATTGCCACTGCCGTGCCTTCAGCATCCCGGAGAGCTAACGGTTGTGGCCCGGCCGTCGTTCCCACCTCCCTAACTCTCCCTCCTGTAGGGGCCGGTGAGACGCGCCCCCTCTCTCTCTCTCTCTGTATTTTGGTTACGGTTCCGCCGTTACCTGTTACTCCGCTGTCATTGCCCCATACCTGGGCTGCCACGAGCGGGGCGCTCTGCCAGCCGTGAACTCCGCCCTCACCCTGTGCTTTATCTCCCCCCCCTGCCCCGTTCCAGAGTTGGGGCACTGCCCGGCGGTGCCCCGGAGCCCGTCGCCGGGGCGCCCCCTGCATCGCTGCCTTACGAGCTCTTGGACGAGCCGATGCCAGTGGAGGTGCCGTACAAGGCGCCCACCGAGAAGCTCTTCTACGTGGCGCACGTCTGCCAGCCCGCCTGCCTGGCGCGCCCCCTGCCCGTGAGCCGCGGGCAGTACCGGGGCCGCAACCCCATGCTGGTGCCCCTGCTGTACGACTTCCGGCGGATGACGGCGCGCCGCAAGATCAACCGCAAGATGTCCTTCCACGTGGTGTACAAGGGGCCGTGCGGGCTCTCGCTGCGCAACATGGAGGAGGTGGAGCAGTACCTGTCTGCCACCCGTGCTGACTTCCTCTACCTGGAGATGTTCTGCTTCGACCCCTACGTGCTGGTGGACCGCAAGTTCCAGCCCCAGAAGCCCTTCTACTACATCCGGGACATCACCCGCGGCGCGGAGGACGTGCCCCTCTCCTGCGTCAACGAGATCGACACCACGCCCCCGCCCCAGGTGGCCTACAGCAAGGAGCGCATCCCCGGCGAGGGGGTCTTCATCAACACCCACGCCGACTTCCTGGTGGGCTGCGTCTGCACCGACGGCTGCAAGGACAGGTAACCGGGAGTCCCTCTCGCTTCCCCGCGGTACCTGCCGAAGGGTCCCCCACGCTGACGCCGAGGGGGAACATCGGGCACCAAGGAAGCCGGGTTCAATTCCCCCACCTCGGGCCGACTGTCCGTGTCGAGTGCTAAATTGTCCCATAGTGCACAGGGATGTGCAGGTTAGGGTGGATTGGCCATGCTAAATTGTCCCATAGTGCCCAGGGATGTGCAGGTTAGGGTGGATGTCGAGTGCTAAATTGTCCCATAGTGCACAGGGATGTGCAGGTTAGGGTGGATTGGCCATGCTAAATTGTCCCATAGTGCCCAGGGATGTGCAGGTTAGGGTGGATTGACCATGCTAAATTGTCCCGTAGTGCCCAGGGGTCTGCGGCCTGCACAGTCTGGGGCCCTCCCTCATTCCCAGAGGGGAGTTAGGGGTCAAACCCCTGCTGTTGCAGGTTAGGATGGGCTGGCCTGGAAAGATGTGGGGTTATTGAGATAAGTTGGCGTGGGTCGGGCGGGTCATTGTAGTTCGAATGGCCTGTTTTCGCACTGATGTGGGATTCAATGGATTCAACGCTTCCGTTCTGAGGAAGGGTCACTCGACCTGAAGCATGAACTCTGGTTTCTCTCCACGTATGCTGCCAGTCCTGCTGAGCTTTTCTGGCCATTTCTGTCTGTGGGTCCTGTCCCCCTTCAGAACGGATGCTCGTGAGGGAAAGGTGGTACGTAAGCTGGAGACACAAGGGGGATGGTGGAGGAAGTACGCGACATTATGCCGAGGGAGAGAGACAAAGGGGTGGGTAATAGTGAGCTGGGGACAAAGAGAGGGCTGATCGGAGGGACTGGGGGAAGCAACTCGCTCCCGGGGGAAGAGTTGGAGGGAGCTGATTAGCAGCAGTGCATTGTGGGGTGAACTTAGGCAACCATTTCAGCAGGATGGTATGGGGTGGGGAGCGGAATGAACGGGCGATTGGAGCATAAACCCCGTCACAGACTTGTTGGACTGAATGGCCTGCTTTAATGCTGCATATCTCGTGTGGTGGTAAATCATACTGCTGCCTCCTCTCACCTTGTTCAACCCCTCTGCGCAGTATGCTCCTGTTTGTGTGCGCGGGCGCGTAACACTGTGTGAAGGGTTCTTGTGTGAGGGGGAGCATTACTGTCGTGGCCACCAAGATGGCCGCTCATCCTTGCTGTGATTGACAGCAGAGAGAGAGCTGAGCGTCCAAAGTCACCTGGTAACTGGCCTCGATGGCTTCAGTTTCTGGGGCAGAACAGCCACTAATCACGGGCCACCGTGTCTGAAATCTTGCGGGCGTACCGCTTGCTCAGGGCAAACCACCTCGAGGTATTTCTTGAGTTTTTTTTCCCTGAAAGCACCAGGTGGGTTTCACCCCCCCCCCCCCCCCCCCCCCCCCCCCCCACCCCCTGCCCGAGGGTTTCCGACGTCAGGCACTGGAGCGATCAGCTGGGCAGCTTGTTCCTGGGAGGCTTTCCTCTGTCTGGACACCTCCCTGAACCCCAGTCGCTGTTCGCAACAGCCCCAGCCGGTCTGCAAGCACTCCATTTGATTTAATTCAACAAACCTCCAGCATGTTTTCCTTCCCCCCCCCCGTATAAACCACTCAACATTTGGCCAAACGTGAAACGTCTGTCTTGCTCTGCTTTGTTTCTCCACACCCGCTGCTCCGTTTGGCAAACTGGTTCACATTCTGTGCGCTTCCTACGCCCTAACGCTTGGGTGTCCTTTGCAGGTCCAAGTGCGCTTGTCTGCAGCTGACCACCCAAGCAACGGCCTGTAACCCAGGCGGTCAGATCAACCACAACGCAGGCTATCAGAGCAAGCGACTGGACGAGTGTCTGCCCACGGGGTAAGTGGTGGGGGGGGGGCGGGCACCTCCTCCCGGTCTATCGCGAGGGGAGAGCGAGACGTCACCTCGCCCAGAAAAGCACCAGGCGTTGCCGGCCGGGAGATTGAGATGGCGTCGGTGCTTGGAGCCGCGCGAGACGGATCGGCAGGCAGTCTCTGTCAGTGCCTATGGATTCGTGCGCAGTCCATTCTGCCCTAACGTGCGGTTCCCTCGAGGTGAATTGGCTTTAACCTGATTGAAGAATTCAGGCCGCTGTCTGTCAAACGCCAACTTTCCTTCCCTGTATTGGCCAGAGCACAATTCTGGCTCCATTAGTTTAAACGGCGCGGGCAATTGCGCGATGTTGTTATAATGTTCTCCGGAATGATCGCGTTATACAGGTATCCCCCACTTGCCTGAAAGTTCGCTTTTGTGAAAGATCGGCGTTAGTGCCTGTTTTTGGTAAAATTTGGAAGAGGATTTTCGCTTCGACAAGAAAAGGTGAAATGTTTCCCGTTATAAATTAACGCATCTTTGCTTTACGCCGTTTCCGCCTACGAAAGGTTTCACCGGAACACTGCACTTTCAGATAGCGGGGGAAACCTGTATCAGAACTGACTGTATCAGTCGTGAAGCATGGAAACAGACCCCTGTTGCCCGTGTCCACCAGGTATCCTCAATTAATCTCGTCCCATTTGTCCGCATTTACCACAAACCCTTCCCATTCATGTACCCATCCAGATGCCCTTTTAAATGTTTTGTAATTTTACCAACCTCCATCTGGCATGAAAAAGTCACCCTTCGGGTCCTTCTCAGTCTGTTCCCCCCCCCCCCCCCCCAGCTTTAAACATATACCTTTCTAGCTTTGGACTCCCCTACCTTGGGGGCAAATTCCCCCCCCATGGTTTTATAAATCTCTAAGGTTACCCCCTCAGCCTCCGACTCTCCAGCCCCCAGCCTATTCAGCCTCCCGCTGTGCTCTGAACAGAAAGAAACCTACGAAAGAATTGCCGCTGCTGGAAATTGGAAATTAAAACCAGAATTGTTGGCGCGCCTCAGCGCGTCTGGACGGGCTATGGGGCTATTTTCCCTGGAACATTTGTGTGCTGAAGGGCCTTTTTTTTTCTCCCAGGGTAGGGGAGTCCAAAACTCCAGGTCAACGGTTTAAGGTGAGAGGGCAGAGATGAAGAGGGTTCTGAGGGGCAACTTTTTCACGCAGAGGGTGGTGCGTGTATGGAATGAGCTGCCAGAGGAAGTGGTGGAGGCTGGTACAATGACCACATTTAAATGGTGGGTGAGGACACAAATAGAAAGGGTTTCGAGGGATATGGGCCAAGTGCTGGCAAATGGGACCGGATTGGGTTCGGATATCTGGGTCGGCACGGACGAGTTGGGCCGAAAGGTCTGTTTCTGTGCTGTGCGTCTCTTTTCAGACTCCAGTTGGCCCGGGGACAGCGAAGAGTTGGCCATTTTGTGGTGAGGCCTGGAGTGGCGTGCAGGCTGGGGTCGGGTAAGGATGGGAGATTTCCATCCGTACAGGGACATGAGTGAACCAGCAGGAATTCTACGACAATCAACAGAGGGTTACCGGTCCCCGCCGGGCTGGCTTCTCAGTCCACTTTTGTTCTGAGCTGGAGTTTCCCCCTCTGCCCGGTGGGATTTCAACTCCATGGTATTTGCCTGGGTTCTGGGCTGCTGGTTTACGGACTCTCCCACTGCGTTGCTCACGCCAAAAAAAAAAACCGAGTGGCAGAATTGTAGTTCAAGGGGTGGGGGGGGGTGTCACTAACTAACAAGGGCAGGGAATCTGCTGCCTTTACCCGATGTGGGCTGACCTATCTGCAGGACCCACAACAGCAGGGGTTTGACCCCTCGCTCCCCTCTGGGAGTGAGGGAGGGCCCCAGACTGTGGGGGCCGCACCTCCCAATGGAGTTCAGTGGCCTTCCGTTTGTCGTGTTCGGACGCAAGAGTGAAAGGTCCGTACGGGGCGCTGACGGACTTGTGAGGCAGTTCGCTGGCGTCCTGTTTCCCCCGCTCCCTGAGAGCGCGGCGGAGAGGAGATCCCCTGGAAACGAGTGAGTCTCCGCGAGGGTCTGACTTGATCGCTGCTGAGAGGCGCGAGGTGAGCAGACTCTGGTCTGCCTGTCCTTCCCGTTGTTTCAACAACAGCTGATCATGAGCTGGTCCGATCCGTTCAGTTTGCGGTTTGTGTCTTTTAGTTCAGAGCGTACACACAAGGTTGTGATTGAAGTCTGGATTAATCCACGTCTCTCGCCCCCCCCCTGCTTTACCTCCCTCCCAACTCGCTCTCCCTCCTTCCCCCACACCCCCCTCGCTCTCCCTTCTTCCTCCTTCCCCCACACCCCCCTCGCTCTCCCTCC
>NC_057760.1:1314243-1316962 GCF_004010195.1 Chiloscyllium plagiosum | reverse complement strand
CCCCCTCGCTCTCACCCCCCTGCAGGATTTATGAGTGTAACAAGCAGTGTAAGTGCAACGAGGGCATGTGCACCAACCGGCTGGTGCAGCACGGCCTACAGGTCAGGCTTCAACTCTTCAAAACCCAGAACAAGGGCTGGGGCATCCGCTGCCTGGACGATATCGCCAAGGGCTCTTTCGTCTGTATTTACGCAGGTAACCGGGCTGCTGGGGTCAGCCTGCCGCGGTCACTCGCAGCAACTTTCGCTCTTTGGTTTTACCCCTCCCTCCTCTTCAGCGCTGAGGGAGCGCCGTGCAGTCTGACGCACTACTGAAGGGCGACACTGCTCTCCTGACCTTGTAAATCTTTTCTGAGCCCTTTCAAGTTACACAACAACATTCCTACAGCAGGGAGACCAGAATTGCACGCAATATTCCAACAGAGGCTGAACCAACGTCCTGTACAGCCGCAACGTGACCTCCCAACTCCTGTACTCAATACTCTGACCAATAAACTTTAATCCCAGATTGTTTTGTTTTTGTTAAATTTGAATTCCCACCGTCTGCCGTGGCGGGATTTGAACCCAGTTGCCCTGAACTTTAGCCAGATTTCTGGGTTAATAGTCTCGCGATGATGCCACCAAGCTGAAGGCTCCCCAGCTAAACCTTGCTTGAACTGCATTGGCTGGGAGGACAGGTCAGGTGGTGGAAAAGGGCACAGTACAGAGGAACCTCGATTATCCGAATATCAGTATTTCAAATTTCGGATGATCTGAAGGAGATCTCAAAGTCCTGATAGAAACATTACATCAAAGAGGTGTTTCAAACACTGATCGCCGCCTCTTTTAGTTTACAATGATTTAAAAGTGAACTTGGCTGACTGAACTGCTGCCGAGAACAGTGCTGGGTATCAATGGCAGCCCAGGTACCATCTCCAAACGACTGCTCTGTCTGTCACTGTGTGTGTGTATGTGTGTGTGCGCGCGCCTCGCGCTGTGCGTGTGCGCGCGCCTCGCGCTGTGCGTGTGCGCGCGCGCCTCGCGCTGTGCGTGTGTGCGCGCGCGCCTCGCGCTGTGCGTGTGTGCGCGCGCGCGCCTCGCGCTGTGCGTGTGTGCGCGCGCGCGCCTCGCGCGCTGTGCGTGTGTGCGCGCGCGCGCCTCGCGCGCTGTGCGTGTGTGCGCGCGCGCGCCTCGCGCGCTGTGCGTGTGTGCGCGCGCGCGCCTCGGGCGCTGTGCGTGTGTGCGCGCGCGCGCGCCTCGGGCGCTGTGCGTGTGTGCGCGCGCGCGCCTCGGGCGCTGGGTGTGACCACCGAGGCGCACCAGAGGAGAGGCATTGAATCAGTTATCCGAATAATCAATTATCCGAGCGAGATACTGACTGTCCATCTTGTTCGGATAATCGCGGTTCCTCTGTATCCCCCCTTGCTTTCACTGCGGGCAGGGTGGAGGTGGGGGAGTGGAGCTTCCAGCTGACTGCCTGGATGTTTATCGGATTGTAATGTTCCGCCCGAATCCCTGCGGGAATGCCTGAGCTTCCCCATGTTGTGCTGTTTGTGGCAGCCCCATGTCTTGTGATGCTCTGTTAGTGGAAGCTTTTGTGCCTGAGATCGGAACCAAAGGTTCAAATAAAATCCCTGCTGTTGTTGTTGGGTGTCTGCGGGCCGCTGCGGGTGGGGAGAGTTGAGGGGAGCGCGGCAAGGCGTGGCGATAGACTAGCTGGCTGTCGCACAGCAGAAATGTGACCGCTGCTTCACAAATTGGCAGCCTTCTGATACTGGCTCTGTTTTTTAAAGCTGGTTAACATGTTCGCCTCCAGTTGTCATATCGCGGCATGGGATCTTTAAACACATCGACCTGAGAGGGCGGCTAGAACTTGGGTTTTACAGCTGGCACGATGGTGGGCACGGCACGGTGGCTCAGTAGTTAGTGCCGCTGCCTTACGGCACCAGGGACCCGGGTTCAATCCCAACCTCCGCGACTGTCTTGTCTGTGTGGAGTTTGCACATTCTCCCCTCCCGTGTCTGCGTGGGTTTCCTCCAGGGGCTCCGGTTTCCTCCCACAATCCAAAGATGTGCAGGTTAGGGTGGATTGGCCGTGCTAAATTGTCCCATAGTGCCCAGGGATGTGCAGGTTAGGGTGGATTGGCCATGCTAAATTGTCCCATAGTGCCCAGGGATGTGCAGGTTAGGGTGGATTAGTCTGGGGAAATGGAGGATAATAGGGGAGGGAATGGGTCTGTTTGGGTAATTCATTGGAGGATCAGTGTGGATTCATTTGGGCCAAAGGGCCAGTTGCCACACTGCAGGGATCCCCGGGCACTGGCACTCATTGGTGCAGTCCTTACCCAGAGTTCTCCAGTGTTAACCACTGCTTCTGCCAGTCTCCTGAGGGTGGGTAGCCCTGGGCGGGATAATTGCCAGAGCACTGACAGTATCCTTGTTTCTGAAAAATAATTGTTGCACCACCCGCTGGGACTTCATCCCGACTCCCTCATGGCGTGAGGGCATTGCTTGGTTGAGGCTGGTATGTCTTACCCCTATACCTAAGTGCCCTTCAAACCCAGCGCCCTTGATCGGGGCGAGTTCAGAGGGCATTTGACAAGTCGACCCAGTCACTGCGTGGTTTGGGAGGGGAATTGGGGTCGGGAGGCTCTGGAGGTGTTTGTAGGCCCAGGACTATGTAGAACCAATCAGTGAGCCCGTTGGAGAGGGGTTGATCACGATCGATGACCCGGTGACCCC
>NC_057760.1:1303862-1313743 GCF_004010195.1 Chiloscyllium plagiosum | reverse complement strand
CCTGCACATCCCTGGGCACTATGGGACAATTTGGACTGCTTGTCTATATCCCAAGCCCCTACATAAATCCTGACCTTAATGTGTGGATTTGTTAAATCCTCAAGTCCGTATGTAGAATAAAAGAACTTTGTACCTTCCTGATTTAAAAATCCCTTATTAAAGTTAGTGTGAACTGCAAAGATGACAGAACAGCAGATGATGTTGTAACTTAATGGCAGGACTCAGAATTGAGAGAGTGACCACGTTTCTCTAGCGTCTTTCTCGGCCTCAGAACACCATTCGGCCCATCGAATTCACTCAGATCGTGGCTGTTCTGATCACCCTCAACTCCCACTTTTCCCCAGAACGCTGGATGCCGACCCCGACTAAAAATCTCTCTCACTCAGCCTCGAACATCCGCGCGTAACAGCAAAAGTGGGCCATTCAGCCCATTGGGTCTATCCCACTCATTCGGGATGAGATGGGGAACAATGTCTTCACCCAGAGAGTGGGGGGGGGGCCTGTGGGATTCCCTGTCCCAGACAGCAGTCAGGGCTGGAACATGGAATATTCTCGTGAGGGAATTGGATAGAGATCTAAACGGGATAAAATGGGGGAACGGGGATACTGAGTTGGAGGCCCTGCCGGGATAGTATTGAGCAGACTCGAGGGGCTGAACGGCTGATTCCCGCTCTTATTTTCTACGCTTTCACATTTCACACAGCCCAAGACAGTCGGCGTCCAGTGGTAGTGCCTCCACCTCTAAACCAGAAGGTCACGGTTCAAGTTCAGACCTCTTCTGTCTCCAGTTCTGGTCGCCCTGTTATCGGAAGGATATTATTAATCCGGGGAGGGGTCAGAAGAGATTTACCAGGATGTCGCCGGGTGTGGAGGGTTTGAGTTATACAGAAAGGCTGAGACCTTTTTTTTCCCCTGGAGCGTCAGAGGTTGAGAGATGACCCCATTGATGTTTATAAAATCCCGAGGATGAATAAGGTACATGGGAGGTCTCTTTTCCCAAGGATTGGGGGATTTCAAGACTAAGGGGGGGCACACTTTTAAAGTGAGAGGAGAGAGATTTTAAAAAGACATGAGGGGCAAATCTTTCACACAGAGGGTAGTTCGTTTGTGGAATGAACTTGCCGAGGAAGTGGGGGATGTGGGTACATCTTTTAAAAAAACATTTGGATAAGGACGTGAACAGGAAAGGTTTGGAGGGGATATGGGCCACTCAGCCCCCTTGAGTCTGCTCCGCCATTCAATACTATCCCAGCTGGTCATCCAACTCAGTATCCCCGTTTTCCCCCCATTTCATCCCTTTCAGATCTCCATCCCGTTCCTTCTCTAAAACATTCCACGTTCCGGCTTTCTGTGACAGGGAATCCCAAAGGCTGCCCCACTCTCTGGGTGAGGACGTCTCTCCCCACCTCGTCCCGGACTGATGGGATGGACCCAATGGGCTGAATGGCCCACATCTGCTGTTACGCTGAGGGAGAGATTTTTAATCAGGAAGGAATTCCAACTTTCTGGGGAAAAGTGGGAGCTGAGGACTAGTTTAGTTTGTGATTGTGTTGGACCGAAGGGTCTGTTTCCATACTGTATGACTCTAAGTCCCAGCTACTCTGGAGATTAGATTAGGTTACTTACAGTGTGGAAACAGGCCCTTCTGCCCAACTAGTCCACACCGACCCGCCGAAGCGCAACCCACCCAGACCCATTCCCCTACATCTAACATTATGGGCAATTTAGCATGGCCAATTCACCTGACCTGCACATCTTTTGGACTGTGGGAGGAAACCGGAGCACCCGGAGGAAACCCACGCAGACACGGGGAGAATGTGCAAACTCCACACAGTCGCCTGAGGCGGGAATTGAACCCGGGTCTCTGGCGCTGTGAGGCAGCAGCATTAACCACTGTGCCGTGTCATTAACAGAGTGACTGCAAATACATACAGGTTGTACCTGCAGGTTAATAAATTAAATGAGAACAATGAGCCATCAGTAGGCCGTTCAGCCCCTGCTACACCATTTGATATGATCATGTCTGATCTGATCACAGCCTGGACACCTTCTGTCACCTCTCCCCCACCCCCTCTGCTCTCTGTAACTCTTCAACGTATCACTGATTTTAAAACAAAAATCTATCTTTTCTCAACGTTATGCTGTGTCCCAGCACTTTGGGGGGGGGGTGGAGTGGGGGGGGGGAGGTGGCTTGTGTGAATTCCACAGATTCGTGACCACTTGAGAGAACAACGCCCTCAAATCCATCCACCTCTCAGAGAGTCCAGCACGGAAACAGACCCTTCGGCCCAACTCGTCCATGCCGACCAGCTGTCCCAGTCCGACACTGCTGCCTCACAGCACCAGGGACCCGGGTTCGATTCCCGCCTCAGCCTGTGTGGAGTTTCCACATTCTCCCCGTGTCTGCGTGGGTTTCCTCCGGGTGCTCCGGTTTCCTCCCAAAATCCAAAGATGTGCAGGTCAGGTGAATTGGCCACGCTAAATTGCCCATAGTGTTCGTCAGGGGGAAATATAGGGTAGGGGAATGGATTTGGTTGGGTTACTCTTTGGAGGGGCGGGGGGCGGTGTGGACTGGTTGGGCTGAAGGGCCTGTTTCCACACCGTAGAGAATCTAATCTAATCATTTGCCAGCACTTGGCCCGTATCCCTCTGAACCCTTCCTATTCATGTCCCCATCCCAATACCTTTTAAATGTTGCCATTGTACCAGCCCCCACCACTTCCTCTGGCAGCTCATTCCATACACGTACCACCCTCTGTGTGAAAAAGCTGCCTCTTAGGTCTCCTTTAAATCTTTCCCCTCTCACCTTAACCCTCTAGTTCTGGACTCCCCCACCCCAGGGAAAAGTCCTCGTCTATTCACCCCCTCATGATTTTATAAACCTCTATAAGGTCACCCCTCAGCCTCCGACACTCCGGGGAAAACAGCCCCGGCCTGTTCAGCCTCTCCCTGTAGCTCAAATCCTTGTAAATCTTTTTCTGAACTCTTCCAACTTTCACAACATCCTTCCTATAGCAGGGAGACCAGAATTGCACACAATCTTCCAAAAGTGGCCGAACCAATGTCCCGTACAGCTGCAACATGACCTCCCAACTCCTGTACTCAATGCTCTGACCAATAAAGGAAAGCATACCAAACGCCGCCTTCACTATCCTATCTACCTGCGACTCCACTTTCAGGGAGCTATGAACCTGCACTCCAAAGCACCCTTTCCACATCTGCGATGTCCTTTCACATCTTCTGGACATCAATTAGATCTTCAGTTCTCCGAAACTCCAGAGACTACGGGGCCTAAACTCCTCCATCCTCCCTTGTAAAAGAAAGCTTTTTGATGTCAGGAATTAATCGGGCGAAGCGAAAGAGCGAAGTCGGTGTGTTTGTGGATGTCTCCATCTACTGGAACCGGGTAGGGAGAACAAATACCAGTTGTCACACCGCTACAGCTTTAAGAGATAGATTTTTGTCCTGGACTTTTTTTTGTGTGAAGAAACACCGAGTGGTCTGTTCCAAGCCGATTAAGAGCTTGCAGGGCCCTGGGTTTTTTAAAAAAAATAAAGCTACAACAATAGGAGCAGCCTGAAGGGTGGGGTCAAGCGGACACAGAAACAGCTGCCTGCGGTTGCTGGGGTCTTGAGGTGAAAACCCTTATGGTAGTCTCTGTTACAGCTAAATGCTGGGGTTTTCTTCCTCCAGCCAGAATCAAAACCTGCATTACTAAATTTGCCTTTGTTAAAGGTGTCCTCATGGGATGTGACTCTATTGGAACAGTCACTGATAACTAGTCAAATAAGCAACTGTTTTCCAGTTCTCCTTTCTTTTCATAGTATCCCTACAGCAGAGAGGCAGGCCAGTCGGCCACTGGAGTCCACACTAACCCTCAAAGAGGGTCCCACACCAACCCACGCCCCCACACGATGCCTGTCATCCGGTTTTTCTCATGGTCAATCCACCCTAACCTGTACATCCCTGGGCACTACAGGACAATTTCCCATGGCCAATCCACCCTAACCTGCACATCCCTGGGCACTATGGGGCAAGTTAGCATGGTCAATCCACCCTAAACTGTACATCCCTGGGCCCTATGGGACAATTTAGCACGGCCAATCCACCCTAACCTACACATCCCTGGGCACTACGGGACAATTTAGCATGGCCAATCCACCCTAACCTGCACATCCCTGGGCACTATCGGACAATTTAGCATGGCCAATCCACCCTAACCCGCACATCCCTGGACTCTATGGGACAATTTAGCATGGCCAATCCACTGTAACCTGCACATCCCTGAACACTATGGGACAATTTAGCATTGTCAGTTCACCCTAACCTACACATCCCTGGACACTACAGGGCAATTTAGCATAGTCAATCGACCCTAACCTGCACATCCCTGGGCACTATGGGGCAAGTTAGCATGGCCAACCCACCCTAACCTGCACATCGCTGGGCACTATGGGGCAATTTAGCATGGCCAATCCACCCTAACCTACACATCCCTGGGCACTATGGGGCAATTTAGCATGGCCAATCCACCCTAACCTGCACATCCCTGGGCACTATGGGGCAATTTAGCATGGCCAATCCACCCTAACCTGCACATCCCTGGGCACTATGTGACAATTTAGCATGGCCAATCCACCCTAACCTGCACATCGCTGGGCACTATGGGGCAATTTAGCATGGCCAATCCACCCTAACCTGCACATCCCTGGGCACTATGTGACAATTTAGCATAGCCAATCGACCCTAACCTGCACATCGCTGGGCACTATGGGGCAATTTAGTATGGCCAATCCACCCTGATCTGCACAACTTTGGATTGTGGGAGGAAACTCACGCAGAAATGTGTAAACACCACACAGTCGCTCGCTGCTGAAACCAAATCCAGGTCCGTGGCACTGTTCGGCAGCAGTGCTAACCACTGAGCCACCGTGCCCCCCTAAATGTAATTTTAGATAAACGTGAGGTGCTGCATTTTGGAAAGGCAAGTCTGGGCAGGACTTGCACACATAATGGTAAGGTCCTTGGGAGTGTTGCTGAACAAAGAGACCTTGGAGTGCAGGTTCCTTGAAATTGGAGTCGCAGGTAGACAGGATACTTGCATGTTTTTGGTGGGTGCACAGACTACCGGAGTTAGGAGGTCCTGCTGCAGCTTTACGGGATATAGGTGAGGTCAGTTTTGGAATACTGTGTTGAATTCTGGTCTCCCTGCTATAGGAAAGATGTTGTGGAACTTGGAAGGGCTCAGAAAAGATTTACAACGATACTGGAGGGTTTGAGCTATAGGGAGAGGCTGAACAGGCTGGGGCTGTTTTCCCTGGTCGGTCGGAGACTGAGGGGTGACCTTAGAAAATCACGAGGGGCATGGATAGGGTAAATAGACAAGGTGTTTTTCCAAAGAGTAGGGGTGTCCAACACTAGAGGGCATAGGTTTAAGGTGAGGGGGCAGGATTTAAGTGACTTTTGCACACAGAGGGTACATGTACGGAATGAGCTGCCAGCGGTGGTGGTGGAGCTTGGGACAATGACAACATTTAAAAGGCAGCAGGACGGGTACCTGAATGGGAAGTGATTTTTGGAGGTGCTGGTGTTGGACTGGGGTGGACAAAGTTAAAAATCGCACAACACCAGGTTATAGTCCAAAAGGTTTCTTCATGAAGTAGCAGCACTTCTAAAGCTAGTGCCTCCAAATAAACCTGGTGTTGTGCGATTTTTAACTATGAATAGGAAGGGTTTAAAGAGGGATATGGGCCAAATGCTGGCAAATTGGACTAGATTAATTTTGGATATCTGGTCAGCGCACTCGAGTTGGACTGAAGTGTCTGTTTCTGTGCTGTACAGCTCTGCGACTCTAGAACAGGGTCAAGAGGCTGAATGGCCTACTCCTGTTTCTGCGTTCCTTTGATGTTCTATCGTTTCTGCAAGCATGGGGTTCCAGGCTTTTTTTTTCCCCCTCTTCCTAAACATCCAACCAACGTCTTCACTAAGGCTCATCAGCAATTATAGCCAGTTGTAGGTGCATTCCTGTAGATGGAATTCAATTATTCTCATAAAGGGAGTCCCCAGAGGGGGCTTTGGGGAGGACTTAGGTAAAATTGTTGCCCCAGCTCCTGGTGAGCAGAAATCAATAATTGTACCCCAGATTCTTGCTTAAACGCAGAGAACTGCTGGATAAACTCAGGAAGTCTTAGCTGTGTTCATGGAGAGAGTCAGAAGAGGTCACACTTCAAGAATTGGAGAGCTGGAGTCAAGTGACAGTTCCAATTCATGAAGCCAATCAAGGGATTCAAACCGCAACCCAGCAACCGCGTTGCCACCATCACCAACGCTACTTCACTTTTCTTTCGAGATTTAATTAACCGAATCAAATTGCAATCCTGCAGTTGCCACAGGGATCATTAATCCAGGTCCCTTGATCACCGTAGGCGCCGAATTGATTTTAACTGATTTCCAGATTACTTTTCGATTTGCAGGGACCGGCGCTTGAACTCACGTCCACTGCGGTTACTAGCCCTGCAATACAACCACCGTCACTTGAGTGGAGAAAGCATCTGGCATTGCCTCTGGGACAGGGTAACACAGATTCAAGTCCCACCTGCTCCAGAGGTGTATAGCAACATATCTGAACAGATGGTTCGAAAATATCTTACAAGGACATTAGGCGATTTCTCTTGACACAATAACCAGCACGTAGACTTGATGGGCCAAAAGACCTCTTGTACAGTATTGAGGCAATCAGGACATTTGCGAGCGTTGTTTTAACATTTATTTATTGGACTGTTGCTGGCTGGGACCAGCGCTCATTACCCATCCCTAACTGCCCTCCTTGAGAAGGTTGAACAGCTGTAGTCCCCACCCCCACACCATGTGGTGTAGGGACAACATACACAGCGCCATTAGGAAAGGAGCCTGCAGGATTTTAACACTGAAGATACTTCCAAGTTAGGACAGTAGCCGAGAGGAGAATGTGCAGGGGCTGAGGAATCGCGTCCCTCCCCATTTCGGTCTGAGCTCTCGGCAACCACTGTGCTCTACACCCGGCAGCCTTGGGGAGGGATTGGGAGAGAATGCGGGGCATCAAGTCAAAGGATGTCATATCTTTGGACGGGAACAGTTACTTGCGGTACCAGGCGGGAGGCGGATAGAGGGCGATGGTAACGCCATTGAAATGTCAAGGATCGATGGTGAAAATTCTCTCATGGGAGATGGTCACGAGGCAGGTACACGCGTGGTACGAACGTTACTCGCCCCTGGAAGGTGACGAAAACGAAACTTCCAATTGGAGAGTAAGGGGGTCATCCACGTGTCTGACGCAGAAGCTTTCGACTTTCTACAGAGGTCACCAGGTTCTTAATGACAGAGCAGGGCTGGAGTGGCCTCTGTTGCATATGGCCAAAGTTTCACTCCACGTGTACCGGTCACGTACTCACACATCAATGCTGACAGGCGCTTCGTCGCTCAGGGCAAGGGAGATCCCAAGCCTCGGATCAAGGAATAAATTCAACAGGGCTTAGGGGGCACAAGACACAAACAATGTCAAATAAAAAGGACCACCCCGAAGAATCCAAACATTGCCATTTCAATCGTGCACCTTTGCTTTCGTGCTGGTATCTCTGCGCCCAGGTCCACGGATGAAGGACAACACAAGCTTGAGAAACAACAGCTGCCGTTCGGCTTTAGCACTTTACACCCTCCACGGCCCCGACACCGAATTCCAAAAACTGACCATGTTGCACCTGTTATCCTTGCATTCACTCCAAACCCACCCTTTCCTTGTTTTAGTAGACGGGGTGCTTCTTCCACATCTTCACTTGACACCCACATTACGTCTTTTTTTTTCCCCCCCTCTTCCCGAACCATTTGCCTTTTGGAACAAACTCTCAGGACGCTGGAGAAACTCAGCAGGTCTGCCAGCATCAATGGGAGAGAGAAAAACAGTTGACTTTTTCATCTCTGTCAGACGTATATACAGTTTCCAACACCTATCAATTCTGTGAACTGCTTCTCTCTTTGCTTGTGCTAGCAGATCTGTTGAGTTTCTCTAATGTTTCCTGCGATTGTTTTTCCTCTTTCAGATGCTAACAGAATTCTATCGCCATCACCTCTCTCCATTAACCCACAGTGGTACGAAGAGAGGCAAAAAAAACCCCCATCACATCAGAATGATACAGTACAGAAGAGGTGGAGTTGGGTACAGCAGATGCTGGAGATTAGAGAGGTGCTGGAAAAGCACAGCAGTTCAGGCAGCATCTGAGGAGCAGGAAAATCAACGTGTCGGGCAAGAGCCCTTCATCAGTACAGAAGAGGCCCTTTGGCCTATCAAGTCTGTACCGTCAAAACTACACATACAAACAGCTACACTGGTCCCACTTTCCTGCACCAGGCCCACAGCTTTGAGCTCACCTTCGTTCCTTTACTGTTCAAAACTGCGCCTTAAAAGCATGCAATGAGGTAGCCCCAACTGGGTGAGGAATTCCACAGATTCACAACCCTCTGGGTGAAGAAGTTCCTCTTCAGCTCAGTCCTAAATCTGCTCCCACCCCCCTCCATTCTAGTTTCACCTTCCTGTGGAAGCAACCTCCCTTACCTATTCCCTTTATCACTTTTTATGTCTCTACAATTTACCCCCCTCAATCTTCTAAATTCCAATGAGTATAATCCCAGTCTACTCCGTCTCTCCTCATACGCCAAACCCTCTCAACTGCAGAATCAACCTGGTGAACCTCCTCTGCACCCCGTCCAATGTCAGTACATCCTTTCTCAAGTAAGGAGACCAAAACCTCACACAGTAATGAGGTCACACCTGGAGTACAAGGGCACACCCAAGTAGTTTTTCTTAAAAAGGTCGAGGGGTTTAGAGTCATAGAGACGGACAGCATGGAAACAGACCATTCGGTCCAACCCGTCCATGCCGACCAGATATCCCAACCCAATCTAGTCCCACCTGCCAGCACCCGGCCCATATCTCTCCAAACCCTTCCTATTCATGTCCCCATCCAAATGCCTCTTAAATGTTGTCATTGTACCAGCCTCCACCACTTCCTCTGGCAGCTCATTCCATACATGTACCACCCTCTGTGTGAAAAAGTTGCCCCCCTCACTCTAAACCTATGCCCCTCTAGTTCTGGACTCCCTGACCCAAGGGAAAAGACTTTGCCTATTCACCTTATCCATGCCCCCCTCATGATTTTGTAAACCTCTATAAAGGTCGGTGCATTCCAGATCCCTTCCTCTGGGTGAAAATGCATCTCTTGAAAACCTCCTGCCTTCTGCTTTAAAATTACACCCCCGAGTTTTCAAGACAACCCTGTTAAAAGACCGACTCCTAGCAGTAAAATAAACCATCACAAGCAGTCCGGTTATAGTTTATAGAAATGTGTGTTTTTTTTTTAAAAAAAAGAGACTTTTATTTCCTTGTCCTTTCTCAATTACAGGTACATTGTCCATTACTTACAAAGCAACTGGGGTGAAGGGGTCAAAACATAAACAAAAAGTTCAGTGACACAAAAAGTTTAAAAGTTACAGTAATCCATGCAAATTATCGTACATCAGCTTAACTCTCTATGAGAGGGGAAAAAAAAAGAAACCCCCAATGGCCACCACTTGGCGAACCGTGACTATATTTTAGAAAAAAAAGCAAAGGTTTTACTTATCCCCCCCCTCCCCTTAATGGCGAAAAGAAGGGGTGCTCTTGTCATGTTAAAAAAATTTTTGTTTTGCGCTGGGGCTGATGCCGAGAGAGAGAGAGAGATATATAAAGAAAACCTCCCCTTAGACAGCACCAGGCTGGCCGAGATCTCGCACAGCTCTTGCAACCCACTTTTGCGCGTTTCCCTGCGCAACACTGCCCCGCGCCCCCCCCCCCAAATTCGGTGCTCAGA
>NC_057760.1:1295711-1303294 GCF_004010195.1 Chiloscyllium plagiosum | reverse complement strand
CAGGGGTCGGAGGGGGGGGGGGGTATTGCAAAGGATAGGAACGTTGGGGGGGGGGGGGGGGGGTTGGAAGAAGGGCCTGTTGTTGCAGCCCTGAAGAGCCTACACGTAGGCTGGCACTCTCGATGGACACAGCATCCAGAGGGCACGGTACCACACAATAAATGACAAGGACAACCTGACGGGGTGGCACAGCAGGGGGGGGGGGTTGTGGGTGGGCATTTTCTTTAGTGACACACAGCAGACCTCTAGGACCTGGGTCTCTACCATGTTCAAAATCTGGATAAATACTTGATGTAGGGGGGTGAAAATGCTGCAGGATTAGGGAACGGAGTGGCGCAGTCTGGGGTGAAAGCTTCTTTCAAAAAAGGGCTGGCACAGACAGGAGGGCAGAACAGCCTCCTCCTACAACAACAGCAGGTACTGCGGATGCTGGGAACCTATAACCATCACAGAGAACGCAGAAGAAACCCAGCATCTGTGGAAAGAGAAACAGAGTGAATGCTTCGTGCCACACGGGACTCGGAAACGTTAACCCTGTATCTCTCTCCACAGACGCTGCCAGACCTGCTGGGTTTCTCCAGCGTTTCTCTGTCGGTTGACCCAGGATCGAGAGTCCTCCACAGGTTAGCGATGCAACACAGTTTTACACTCTTCTGGAGAACATCACACCAGCTGGGGTTCAAACCCACTGGTGGGACTTCCGTTAGACGAGGGGAATCAGGGAGATGGGATTTAGTTGCAGATTAGCCCCGATCTCGGGGCCCAGTACCTCACGCCCAAGAGGGCACAAGTGAAGGGAGGCCAATCGCCTGTGAACGGCCTCGCTGCAGAGCCTGGCGTTCCCCCCCGATACCCTCAACTGATTTCTTTTGGGAGCGGGTGATCTTAGTCAGCCTTGCAGCCCTTGTCAAATGTTGGCAGTAGTGGTGGTTTGGCAGAAGAGAAAAGAGAGAGTGAGCAAAAGAGCGCAGGAGAAAGACAGTGCCAGAGAGCAAGAGTGGAAAAAAAGGATTGCGAGAAACAAGGTGAGCAAACAAGAAAGAAAGTACTCAAATGAGAGAGAGAGAGAGAGAGAGAGAGAGAAAGAAACATGGCAAGTGAGAGAGAGCAGGAAACGAGGCAAGTGAACCAGAGTGAGAAACAAGATGATCAAGTGAGTGAGAGACAAGGTAAGTGAGTGAGAAACAAGGTGAGTGGAGGGAGAGAGAGAGAGAGAGAGAGACAGAGATAGAAACAAGGCAAACGAGAGAGAGAGAAAGAAAAAAAGGATTGCAAGACAGAAAAAGTGAGAGATGGAAAGAGAGTGAGAGAAAGGAAAAAGAGAAACCCTTGTCCTGGATGCTCAGCCTGCATTCTGATAGCTCCCTAAACCGGCTGCGGCAGCCCTGGGTACCCACAATGGGGAAGGTGGCCAAAATGTGTCCCATATTATCAGGACATTTGAGCGACCTGGTGCCTTAGCCGATGGTATAAGAAAACAAAAACACCAAGAGAGGGGGAAGGGGAGAGAGAGAGAGAAAAACACTGATCCTTATATACATCAATTATTTACAACTGTGGCAAAGTAACTGAGCAGAGATTAAACATACATTATACACTCATTTAGAATATCTGCTTTAGGAAAGTTCCATATTGCTGAGTTTCAGGCCGCTCCCTAAAATCTAGTGCCTGTGCAGAAGTCAACACCAATGCACAGACAGGCTGCAGGCCCCAGTTCTCTCACACACAGCCATTCCTCTATCCACTGACCCTCCCTGGCCACGAGGAAAAGGATCTCTAACTCCACATCCCCCCCCCAATCACTGCCTTCACATGGAGAACAGAGCTGCCCCTCTCCGTCAAACCATTACCCAAGGGCCGCTTTGACTGGCACCATTTATTCACCACTCCTGCATCCCCCAACCCCAAAACAGATGTGGCACCACCCTCAGGCCAGGAGACTCTCAAAGCAACGTGCTGACCCTGCCAGCGCCCTCAGCGAGAAAAAGGGAGGACCGAATATGTTTCTCAATACCATCTCCCCTCACCCCCCCAAATCAGATCTATCCATAGCTAAAGTTTCAACAAATTTATAAAACTACCACGCCCCCCCACCCCCAAATTCCACACCCCCTGTGCATGTTGCTACCTGGTTTAAAAAAAAAGGTAAAGTTAACCTCCCACACTGATCGACTGTGGGTTTTAATTCGAGATGGCTGCGGTGCTATGTTTGTAACTGGCTACCTCTTAGAAGATCACTCAACCCGCCCCAGCGATGGGTCAAAGGCAGAAATCCCATTCGGAACAAGCCCAACCATTTCACAGCCTTCCCGATTTGGCTCCTTGCCTCCCATTGGCATTTCCCCCACTCACCCCTCCTCTCTGTGTCACAGACTTTAACCGAAATATTTTTGGGGGCAGTGTAGTGTTTTCGGGAAACTGAAACTGAACTGTCACCTTGATAATCTGATTGAAGAGTAGGTGGGGCGGGGGAGGGGGGGGGCAAGCACACGGCAAGATCCCAGAACAGCCAAGGCGCTGTGGAGTTAGCTGACCGCAGCTTCTCCATTTGGAAAAGGGGTGGAGAGGAAATGGTAGCTCTCGAATCCCAGCTGTTTGACGGAGTGTGCATGCATGCTTTTTCATGTCTGTGTGCACATGGATGTCTTGGTGTGTGCACGTTATATATACACGCATACACATTTGATCCAGGCTGTGCATGTACACCCAGGTACGTCTGGTGCCAGGGCTCCAATGGAAGGCTGAGCGTTGGGGCTGGGAGGCATGGTTAGAGTTCCTCACACCTCGAGCTACCAACTACCAAGGTGCTACTGGAAGTGGTCCCACGGGAGTCCTGCTCCATCCACTGAGGTAGGTTAAAAGTGTGTCTCGGAACCCCGCCCTCTCATACCAACTTCCCTCCCCTCCCAACAGTCTTAGCCCACTTTGCAGGCCTCCGTGCCCTGAGGTGGGGGTGCAGGTGGGCACAAGGAGTGGCTCGGGCCAGGAGTCCATTCACCAGCGATTGAGACTGGCATGAGGATCAAGCTGGCTTGAGGGACACCCTTCCACACGCTCGGGAAACAGAAACGAAATGGGGGTGGGGTGAGGGCGTTGCAGCAGACAACTCAGAAGCTCTTCACATCACCGGTTCCAGAAGGAGGGGTTGTGTGTTTCTGTGTGTTTGGGGGAGGCGGAGAGGCAGGACAAGGGGGAGGCGGGGAGACTCCCGTTCTAAAAAAAGGTCACAGGCCCTCTTCATGAGAGCAAGGTTGGGGTTGACCGCGGGCAGATACGACAACGGACAGTTCAATTCTGGCGCTCGTAATCAGACATGCTGGCCAGTGCTGCGGGGGCGGGCGGCAGGGACAGGTTGGTCTGTGAGGGAGACACCCCGGAAGGGGGAGCTGACACTCCGGTCAAGAGGGAAGTGCGGGGAAGCTCGCAGGTCAGGCTGGTGGCGGGGTCCTTCTCGCTTGAGGGGGGGGGTCCCACCAACTACGCCTAAAGCTCAGTCTCAGACAGACCCTTCTCCCTCCCTCTCTCTCACATCCGCACACGCTCTCTTTTTCCCCACTGCCCTCCCCCACCAGACATCCTCTGCATCATCGAAGCCCCCCCGCCCACCCTCTCCCATCCCGCCCGCCCACCCACCCCCGGAGGGTTGGTCAGGGTTATTTACAAATCGTTCTCGGGGAAACCATGGAAGGACTCAGCGTCGCTCTCTGCCTCAAAGAGCCTGGTCAGCAGCCTGGGGTCAGAGGGCAGGGTGCCCGGAGCCTGGTCGCCTCCGCTGATGCTGTCATCCGGCCTGGCGCCCAGCTCCAGCTGCTCCTGCAAGAAGCTGACCAGCTCCTCCTGCACCGCCGCCCGGTGCTGGGCAGAGGTGACGCCCGGCAGGAGGCCGGCGGCCGCGAAGGACTGCCGTACCAGGTCACCGTTGGCTGCAACGAATTCAGCGACCTCAGCCACCCAGTTGAGCAGGGACTGGAGCACGTCGCCGTAGACGTCGCGGTAGCAGCGCGCCTCGCGGGCGTACTCGGCCCAGCGCTTCTGCAGAAAGTTCCGGAAGGCCTGGCTGACGCACATGTCAAGGGGCTGGAGCCGGGAGGTGCAGCCGGCGGGGACGACCAGCGGCAGGGAGCAGCAGCGGCTCAGCCGGTCGATGAAACCGTCGGAGAGGTGCCCACGGTCGGCGTCCAGCACCAGGGCGCTCCGGCCGCGCCGGGCCTGGGCCGCGTGGCCCTTCCACACCCGGCTCAGCCACAGCTCCAACACTTCCGACTCGCCGTGGCCCGTCTCCTTCACCTCCAGCAGGATGCTGCTGGGCACCGTCAGCCAGGGCGGCAGCCCCCCCCGGGAGAACACCATGGTGGGCAGCAGGCCGCCGTCCGCCAGGAGGGTGAAGACCACCACAAACTGTGGCTGCCCGTTGCCGGTCACCCCCAGGGCCCCCGGGGTGCCCTCGGGCCGGCTCAGCACCTCGGGCTCCAGGAAGATCGGGATCTCGTCCACGTTGCCGATCATGCGGCGGGGGAACTCGCGGCCGGCGATCAGGCGCTGGGCGAAATCCAGGAAGCTCCGGGCGTCGCCCTCCATCTCCCGGGGCAGCTGGCGGGCCACAGTGATCTTGGCGTAGGCGATGAGGTTGTGCCTCAGGAGGAAGCCCACGCCCCAGAGGCAGCGGAAGGAGGAGTCAGAGTCGGGGCTGGGGGACCCCAGCAGTTCGGAGAGCCTGAGCAGGAAGGTCTCCTCGGTGAGGGGCAGCTGCCTCTCCCTCTGCAGCAGCACCCACTCGACCAGCCGCTCCTCGGCCTCCAGGGAGAGCAGAGTCGAGGCCCCAGCCTCGCTGTCCACACTCAGCAGGTCAAGCTGCTGCGCGCACTGGTTCAGCCACTGCTCCACCTGGCTCCGGGACTCACCGTACCGCTCCGTGGCAGCCCGCATGCCGCAGCACAGGGCGTGCAGCACCACCTTGACCTCCTGCTCGGACAAGGACTTCCTCCGTGGGGGGGACTCTTGCGGCTGGCTCTCGCCGTCGGTGCCCGCCTTAGACAACTCACTCTCCTCTTCGACGGGCTCTGGACTTGACGCAGCCTCGCTCTCGAGCGGTGCACACGGCGGGGGGCTCGAAACGCTCTTGTTCTCTTCGTCGCTCGCGGGATTGGAAACGTTGTTGTCGTCTTCTTTGACAGGCACCGGGCTCCCCACAGCGTTCTTGTCCTCCGTGTCGCTGATGGGACCTGGACGGCTCTCTTCCTCTACAGCACGCTCCGGACTGAGGACGTTGTGATCCTCGGCGACGCATACGGGAGGCGGACTGCTCCTCTCTTCCTCCACGGAGATTGGACTCGCTGGCTCTGGAGGGGCTGCATCGCCTTCGCCTGCCCCTAATTCATTACCGTCGCTGGCAGCTGCGGGATGGGTTGGTGAGCTGGTGAGGGCTGGCCGCGTACTGATCTTTGCGTTGATGTAGTTGCTGGAGCAGACAGTGCTCAGCCGCACGGTCTTGACTTGCTGAGACCTACCGGGGGCGGGGGAGATACACAAACAGAATGGATTAAGTCATTCCGGACCAGGGGATGCAACAGAGAATCCAGAATACTCCCAAATTCAAACAGTCTCTGACTAATGTTCTGTCTGCAGCTGGGAAACACAGAGACCGATGTTACCTTCCATCCCCTTCTCACCCAGGAGCAGTTAAGATCTGGAGTGTATGGTTTGAGAGAGTGGGAGAGGCAGGTTCAACTCAGGCATTCAAAATGGAATTAGACAGTTATTTGAAAAGGAACATGCAGGATTATGAGGAGAAGGCAACATAGAGTGGGGGAGGCTGGGCAACCCAATAGAAGTAGATTAGACCATGAAAGGCATGGATAGGGTGGATAATTGGATGTCCTTTTCCCAGGCTGGAAATGTTAAACACTAGGGGACGTAGGTTTAAGGTGAGAGGAGGGGGAAAAAGGTTAAACGAGACAAGTGAGGCAACTTATCTTGTAGATGCTGGAACATGCTGCACTCAGACATTTGGACAGAGACCTGAACAGGTAGGGAATAGAGGGAGATGGTCCACGTGCAGGCAGATGGGCTGAGTTTAGAATGGCACAGTCAATAATGTAAACACCAACGAGAAGATTTTCCTTGCACTTAGCCCTCAAACTTTCTGAAGGAGGAGACCCGTGCAAAGAATCAAAGCTACAAAGGACTGAATATGGAGTGAAGCTTCTACTGCTCTTTAAAGGTGAACACAAAAGATCCCTTTTGAACAGCAAGTCAATAACTACATTGACCCTATCAAATACTCCCAGGACAGGGACAGAATAGGATTAGAGTAACGCTCCCACCACTCTTTCAAACTGAAAGTAAAGCTTCCTCAACACTATCCCCATTAAACACTCCAGGACAGGTACAGAGTGGAGTGAGATACAGTGTAAAGCACCCTCTACTCAAATATACTGCAAATAAAGCCTCCTCTGCACTATCCCCATTCAAATCTCCCAGGATAGATACAGAACAGAGTGAGATATGGAGAAAGACTCCCTTCCTATGGTCTCCATAAAGCACTCCCATGATAGGCACAGACTGAGAACAGATATAGAGTATTGCCACCTCTACTTTTCTAAACTAAAAGTAAAGCTCCCTTGACATTGTCTCTAACCCCATGTTGTCTCTGTATTGGGAATGTTTGGTGGGGGACAGTGTAGAATGAGCTTTACTCTGTATCAGACTCGGTGCTATCCTGGGTGCATATGATAGGGACAGAGGAAAACACCATCTACTCTTTTAAACAGAAGGTAAATCTCTCTCCATTTTTAAACACAAAGTAAAGCTCTCTCAACACTGCCCACTTCAAAACAGAGGACAGTGACCGCACGGGGTTAGATATAGAGTAACAGTTTCTACTCTCTTAAACTGTCCCCTCAATCATTCCCAGGACAGCACTGGGCTGAACCATGAATTAGCACAGTGGGAAACTATAGATAGGAAAGCAGCACAGTGGGGTCAATGCAATCTCTTTTGCACTAATTCTTTTCTAGCCCAGAGACACACAGATGGATCCTAGTAGCCCCACAAAGCTCCTCGCAGGTCACATTAACCATGGGAACTCTAAATCCCTCCAGCCTGCCAATGGGAGACTAGTGAACTCTGCAACATATACTTACTTGACAACTGAGTTCTTGACCTCACTGACTGATGGATCTACAGAGGGGAGAGATATATTCAGAAATCAGATAAGGTCGCACAAAACACAAAACATACTTCCGATCAATGCAGACATCAGAAATGACAAGCACCTGAAGTATAAGTAGATGACATGGTTATGGTGAGGGTTCTTGTTGCACAATGGTGGTGTTCCTACCTCTGAGCCACAAAGCCCAAGTTCAAGTCTTACCCACTAGATTACAATGCCATAACATTCTATGAGAAAGTGAGGACTGCAGATGCTGGGGATCAGAGTCAAAAAGGCTGGTGCTGGAAAAGCACAGCAGGTCAGGCAGCATCCGAGGAACAGGAGTCAATGTATCAGGCAGAAGCCCTTCATCAGGAATGAGTGGGGGTGGGGGTGGTGGTGGTGGGGAGAGATGCTGAGAGATAAATAGGAG